>NC_053405.1:21172759-21350259 GCF_016859285.1 Xiphias gladius | reverse complement strand
ACAGCTGCACTTTCAATACAGTTGCATTTACTGTAACGGTGCAGGCATACACACGTCTGTTGGCACGCGCCACTCTCCTGTTGTAGTGTGCATTTGTCTTCACTACAAACAAGCTGTCTGACAACAATCATTCAATCCAAAGCACAACACTCACTCATCACCAATCTGAGTCCATCAGCATCACCAGTAATCAGATTAGAAATGATTAGGGCCCAGCTGCTTTACACCAGAGCAACAAGGGGCCTGTTAGTTGGTTATGATTGCCTAGACTGGCTGGATTTATTAGTTACTGTGATGAAATATTGATAAAAGGAACAAGTTACTTCCCTGGGAAACACAAGGTTTTGTCATTCAAAACAGCCTCCATTATTTATCAGCACCTTTTCCGACACAAAAGGCCTATACTTGCCTCTATGTGCACATGCACAAACGCACACACACATGCATGATGCATACCCTTAAGCACATACATGGAAAGGCATAGACATTAGCTACCTATCTATTACTGTTCTCATCATCACAAACAGAAATTCCATTCAGTATTACAGACATTGCAATAAAGGGGCTGTGAACAGCCCAGTACAATGTAGGACACTGAATAGAGAATAATGATCGAAGGACTGTGTAACCAAATCTCTCTTCTTATCAAAAAACCGGGAAATGGAAACAAATTGGGTTTTAAGAGCCTGTTGGTATTGCATTTCACCCACTCAAATATTTATCAAAGAGGCTCTCTGGACTGGGACAGCACACAGGAACACATAGAATAAACGGGCAGTCATTTGAATGATTTGGCCTAACTAAAAGGCAGGGTTCAAAGATTTAGCTACTTAAAGGAATAACGATTAATCTTAATTAGATTCTCATCAACCCTCTCCAAGAGGCTATTCAGCACCGTTTTGCTATGCTGATAAATATCTCCGTTCCCACAAACACCAGCTGAATGAGACATTAAAGTGATTTATTCATAAAGGGGGAACTTAATCGAGCTCTCGTGGCTCAGAGGATGCCTTTGTTGTAGTAAATACAGGACCAGGCAGAGGGAGAGAAAAGGCAAAGGACCAAAGAGGAAAGAAGGGTGAGAGCAGAGAGGTGTTTGACAATGAAAACCACAGCAGAGTTCTGCAAAGAGCAGAGAAGTAGGAAAAGATCATAAACAATGGTTTACAGTGGCTTGATGACACTCATTTAGGGAGCAAATCCCTCTACTTCTACTGCCGCCACCAGCACCCACCAGAAATAGATCAAAGGCTTACTAGATCAAAGAATGAACGACTTAGCTGGCTCTTTGCCCTGTTTTACTCTGTCATCTAATTTCCTCAGAATAGAAGGTCAATGACACATGCTACTCTTCAAAATATGCATCTTTCTTTTCAAGAAATGCAATCCAGCGCTGCTTTTGAAAACGCAAACATCAGTCCAGAAACATTTCTCCTTTTTCTTGAGGTAGGATTTGCTTCGTCTCTCTGCATCAAATACTTCCCACCTTAATACTGAAGTCTACTCATATCTGCCCTTTCAATTATATAAAATGTGGATCGTCTTCCTCTGCATTTCTGTCACCCTCCCACTCTCCATTCTCACTGTCCCAATCACTGGCCCCATATTCTCTCAGTGATATTGCCTACTCCCCAATTTCCAACACTATCCCTCTGTATTATTCTAGTAATGGCCTGCTGTTTTCCAATTTCCATCACAATCCCTCTCTAGCCACTCGCAGGTCCTACTATATGTCTCCATGCCCCCATTTTCCTTACGTCCATTCCTTTTTCTCCCTCCCGTCAGAGGAAGCTGGTGGTGTTGGCTGTTGCCTCTCACCCAGTCTGACCTCCAGATGGATTCTGCTGCTGATTGGAGACAGCTGGTTCCCTGCTTCTGAATCTCCACCCCCTACACACCCCTCTCAGCTGTGGTAATTCAGAGAGTCAGTTATAACACCAAGCAAAAGCTATCAGACACATATTTCACAAGCAGACAACAAAGTACAGGGAAGCAAATTCTGGACTACTGAACTGAAGTGCATGATACATGACAAGTTTTTAAACATGCATCGCAAGGATATTCATGACTTCTGCAACCTCACAAACGGAAACTATGAGTCTCATTTGTCCGAAATACGATAATGTATATACACATATCCAAACAGGAGGCATTCTTGAGCACTTACTCAAGCTTATCCTGAAATGGGAACTGGGGCAAACCTACATCACAGAATCAAAATAGCCTGTGCTCCTTACACAAATTTAAAAATGACACCACCAAAAATAGTAATATTGTCCTGTGCTGGAAAAAATACACAGGACAGTGAAATTCTGTGAGGTAATTGGCCAGTATAAGTGGTTCAGTTTTCTGAACTCTGCCCCACCGCTGATCAAATCTAGACAGTGCTCCACTCCACTCAGACTGACCTCACTTCTCTGGCAGGTGTGAGAATATTGCACCACATGCACAGCGTCAGGGAGCCTGTCTGTGTCTGTCTGTGCCACTTTGCTGTGCTAAGTTCAGTTCAGTTCAGTTCATCTGTGGGCTTCAGCTTGGAGCTGGCTGACTGATGGGATCGACTGAGGCCACTATAGTACTCTTGAACAATAACAACACTGCTAGCCAGTAAACTGTGCAGAAAATTAGTCAGGCACAATCTGTTCTAGAAAAATGATATAAAAGTGATGAGGTGGAAGACAAAACAAGGGGGTCGAATACCCTAATTAGTATAAATAAAAAAAATCTAAAAGAACTTTTCAAAGTGAAAAAGAACAAGTGCCCACTAGATGATAGGACAAGTCCTTGACAAATTCATGAACTTGTCAGTTGATTTGTGTGTTTATGTGTGAGTGAAGAGAGAAGAAAAAAAAAAGAAGCTTTTTTTTCCCATGTGTGTTGTATCTGACCTGTTGAAGCCCTACTTGATTTAGAGCTCTTATGAAGCTGAACCTTTTTCCGTGCGCTACATATATCTTTAAGTTAAGAAATGGATTATGAGTGTGAATGTGCAAAGTATGTTTACACTACATAGCGCATTTTCTAAGTATATCCGCTCATTCCAGATATATGGGTATGTCTGCTGATAAGTAGAAAGAAGCTCCAGAAGACAAAAGCCAAGGATATGTTTAGAATGAGTAATGTTTGTCCACCAGACAAGTTTAATTTTCCACTGTAAAGTGCCCTGCTCATTGCAAATCTTTGTCATGATTCTTTAAAATACAGAATTAAGTAATCTTTATTAAAAATTTTGAAGTTATATTTATTTAAAATTGTATGCGTTTATGTAAAGACATTTATATCAGCTCACATGTTTTTTTTAATTTTTTTTTTATAACTCTCAATATCCATTTCCGTATTGCCAAAAAATCCATTATCAGTCTGGCAATGCAAGTAAACACTTACATAAGAAATATGAATTCCAATGTATTACTGCATTATACTACTCTAGTAGTAGTAGTGTGGTAATGCTTGCCAGAACCCATTCTCTTCTGGCTCAAATCCATTTGATATTTTCACAAATTCCACCTCCAACACTACCCCTGTAACTGTGAAAGATGGGTTGAAGACAAGGGGAAAAAACCAACTGTTGCTTCACTTGGAAAAACACATGTAAATCCAATTGGACCATGTCATGTGATATTAATTAAACCATTCTTTAAGGACAAATGTCCCTTAAGATAAACGAATAAACTTGCTGCTAAAAGTGCAATTACGTATAAGGCAGGACAAAGCAGGTCAAGATTTGGCACAGGGTTTAAATGAAACTTCACTGGCTCGGAGCAGCTGTGCATCAGAACAGGCTGACCAGTCCAGACTGCGTGTTCGTTTTTGTGATAAACAAGATGTTCTCTCTCCCTAACGGACACATTTAAAATAAACACCTTGGGGATCAATTAAGTGTCAGTCCTCCAGAAAACAAAAATGGCAAATATTTACTCATATTTACAACCCAATAAACTTAAAAAAAAATAAATCATAGGCCTTAGGTTATCCTGTTACACGTTTGTTAAAAGGAAAATTTAGAACAACATTTAGAAATACATATACGTCTACTAAGCCTGGACAAATAGACTATAAAAGTTCAACAATTTACCAGGCTTTCCGCCATTTTAAAGCACAAAGAAATTCCAAATAATTGAAAATCAGGGTTAGGAAAATTGCAGCACGCTTTGTACATGATATGATGTGCAGTGATCATATCTGCTGACACTGTGCCCTCACACCAGGCAGGGACTTCAGTGGCCAGTGATAATATGGCTGTGGTCAGAGTTTTACTGTGACTGCCTCCACCCTCAACTTAGCTGTTGTTACAGTAAACTGATTTGCTAAACGTGTGCGTACAAGCAGTTGGCTACAGAGAAGGCACAGTTTTAAAAAGGCTCCCCATGTTCACCTTTCTCTCGTTTTGAAACACCCACATTACAGAGAACTCACTTTAGTTATTGTTTTGTTCCATTCTTATCATAACTGCTAAGAGTATCTCAGTCGTGTACAAATTTGGCAAAAAAGTTCTGCAGTAAGGCTGTGAATTGCATAACTGATTTTACCCAAAATAAAAATGAGCCAACTGTATTTGCAACAATAATCATCTAAAGGCTCAAGGGAATGAGAATAATGAAATCTCCTTTGCAATCAAGTTTGCACCCAGAAGTGATGAGACAGAAATTAAAAGATGGAAACTTGCTAATTTGCAAATGTCTACATCAAAATGTAGCCTCTATCATATATGCAAATACCATTAATAGTTTTAAATCAGATGCAGGCCAAACATCAGGGGAAAAGAGTCCCATGTCAAGTAACCTACATTAACAACCCACCTTGAAACACACATTTGATGTTCTCATCTTTTTAAAAAAGGTAAAAAACAAGAACATCATGGGTCCTCAGGTCTGCTATAAGAGTCTGATGCAGACAGGATAGCACTGTGTTGGGAAACATTCATTTCTACACACAAGTCTGTGAATGTAAAATATGGCATATGAAACCATCCTACTTCATATGCTATGCCAGACGTTTTACAGCACGGGTTGTATGTCAGCCTTCAAATAACTGTTTGTGTTTTCCTTCCCTATTTATCACATGGGGCTAGTTATAAATCCAAGCTGATATCTGAAACAATGACACAAAGTATTCAGTAACCCATCAATTTGGACACTGATATTTCTCTAATATTTCCTTCCTGGATGAGGCCCATTTTGAAATCATTGTTTGCATTTCTCAAAAGGATGTTGACACACTTTTTCCAAAGAAATCCATAAGGCAAAGTGGTGAGGAATGCCAGAGAGTGGCATGCTCTCCTTCATTTCAGTCATCTCTTACAGAGCTCTTATGTGGCTTGGGAGAGATCCATGTTGCCTCCAGATCTAGATACTAGCTGGGACATTGGGTACTCATAAAGGTCTGGTTTGTTTTTTTTCACAGTGTAGAGGTGAACACTATGGCCGTATATTTCTAACAATTGAAACTTGTTCTTTCTCGCTAATCTGACCAAACTTCCACGTTATGTTTAATACATGAACTATTATCAATGGAAGGCCAAATTCCAGGAAAGCAGGAACTGAATCAAACGTATTACCTAGGCCCGATTCCCCTCCTCCACTCCAGGCCATAAATGAGATTTATCACTGGCACCAATTGGAGAGGGGAGAAAAAAGGGCTAGAAAGACGAGGGGAGAGGAAGAATGGAGGCCAGAGAAAAGAGAGCAGGGGCATGAGCGACGGTTGAGCCATGGATCACAGCTGTTTGGGCTCACTCCACCAGGGAGTGTCTCAAAAATTAATATCCCATACAAAAAAAAAACAACAACAAATAACCCAAAAAAAAACCCAAGAGTATTCTATATCTTGGTGATTACAATAATTATCCGAATGCATTAAACAAAACCTGAACATTACATTAATGAAAATGAACATTTCAGAGGATATGTCTTAACACTTTCCAAAGTTATCTAACTAACCTGCTTATCCTGCTTTGTGAAATACCCCCATGTTCCCTTTGTATCATCCTTACAGTTCCTGTAGGCTCTAAACCCAGTATCGACAGATTCTGTGTGTTGTGACCCTCAGTCCCTGCAGGGAAGGCAGCCATCAATTGTCTGACACAGCGAGAAAATTAGAAAAGACGGAGCTGTGCAGTACAAACATGCAACTTCACTTTCACACAAATGCGTGAACACAAACAAGCCCTGTTCAGAGATTACCATAACTGTTACTGCTCTTACATCCCTGGACAGGAGGCAGGCATTTACAGATATTCCTAAAATATTAAATGGCATACTAGTCTGTCTTGCCAAAAGTAGCCAGTAGCATCTGTGTGAAATATGTCAACTTTTTTGTGAATTACTTTTATGTTAGGTACACCAATCCATATGACAAAACAAAAAGAAAATCCATATGACAGAGCAATTTTCCTGCCCATACGGTTGTCTATGAGAGCAGGCATCTAATAATCATTAAGTTTTAGTACTCTAGGTTGTGGATGGGTGAAACAAAAAAGGAGTATTGAGTTGTGGTTTTCACCTGCATTTCTGCTTGACAATCCAATTTAAAACAGCCTATATTGGCTGCAAGAGGAATCAGACAGCAAATGAGACCGAGGCCATTGACCACATCACTGGGGTTAAAGACACTCGACTAAAACTGTGACAGCAACCTAACCTGTCATTCACTTCACAGTCACCAAATAGTATCCATCAGCAAGGGGGGAACATAATTAGAAAAATAGCCAGCAACCATGGCAACCTGCTATGTCAAGGCTTGCATGGGGTTTGACTAGCCTTTGCTGCAGGCAACAGACAAACTGGAAACTAAAGAGTGAAAACTGCAGGAAAGAAAAAGAACTAGAGGGGACATCTGTAGCTGTGAGAGCTATTTTCATTTCCACCTGGTCACTCCTCTAGTTTTCTGAATCACTACCAAATATCCCAATATGTTTGGCTTCTGTTGCATATCATGCCAACATTTTTAGACCATATATTTATTTTTATATCAAAAAACAGAAGCTATGAAATTGAAGAAAACACCAGTGACGTGTTTACCCTCATAATCACATCCTGGTGGTACAGTGGCATAGTGCAATGAAGACTTAATTATAAACAGTACAGCCACTTCTCTCTTGGAAAGCATTTTGTTCTTACGCACCACTGATGCATACGAAGCTCCAATTCTGTATAATCCAAGGAAAATATGCTCAGTGAGCCAATATTATACCAGTGACTGCGCAGATCACCAAAGTTTATTATTACGAAGAGTGTATATAACTACAACTGAGTTTAGATTGCTATTCCAGTCTCATTTATTAATGTAATGATAACATAAGTGGCACAAACTGGAGGATCTATTTCCAAAAGCTTTGTGAGAGCTACAGTAATTTTCAACTAACTCAAGGTGCCCTGAGATTATAACCTGCAGTTCAACTAGCGTTAGCTAATATTTCCTCGTGTGTTAATGTTTATGCATTATGCATAACGTAAATGTATGTCATCGTGGACTTTATATAACGTTTTCACACAACCGGTACCCTAATGAGCCTAAATGTGGCTCTTTTAGAAAAGGTACAGAGACACATCGGTCTCCGCACAGCACAAAGGAAAGCAGCAAAAGCTCTACGTTACTAATGACACTACTGTTAGCCTGCCGAAAGAAACACGATACATTTAACAAGCGTTAGCAAGCAAGCTAATGTTGGCTACAAAGCATTTCTAATTTGTACAGTTCAATATTTTGGGCGATAATCGCGGACGGCAAAATGTAGCAAGATCCCAAATTAGTTTTCTTATACCAGACGTACTTCTGATAGCTAATTGTGCTAGCCAGGTTAGCATAGCTCATAGCATTTTCTGACTGGGTATGTTCGTTTTATACATCGTCCATGAACTTTAATGGGATAACGTTACTATGTAGTTTGGTAAACTGGCTGAGATGTTAGATTAATCTTTTGACCCCGCGATGAAAATTCTAGTTCGTGTAACTAGCACATAAACTAGCACATCTCACTTTTAAAAATAACGTTAACATGGAATTTTTTGATGAGCCACATTACTTGCTGGTTATCTAATATCAATGCAATAGCTTATAACTAGGTAACTAGCTATCTTCATTAGCTGCTGACCTTTTTTAACGCTGGCGTAGTAATTCCGAGATATCCACAACGCTACGGTTCTTTTTATTTGTTGGAGCTACCTTAACTTCCCTCGGTCTCAACTCATTCCAAGTTTACCGATAACGTCTCCGGTGATAACGCTTAACTCAAGGCAGCCGCTGAAGAAGCGGCGTAACCCGTCGTTAAAAACGTGCGCGCCTAGGAGAGGCTTATAAGGCAATTGCCGATGTGTCGCTCGCCTTTTCACAATATCCTCGAATTACACTTACCGTTAATGTGTTACTTATTCGCAATCCAAACCCCAACCACACGGGCTGATTTTGAACGAAGACTCGCGTCAAAGTAACAGAAATGAGGAATTTTATCCAACTTATTCTTCTTAGTTGTTTTCTCCACTTCCTGAATCAGATGGTGCCATTTTGAATAGCGAAAAAATGTTTCCGCTCATTTCGTCACGCGCATTGCGAGCAGAAAACAGCCAGGCCATAAATAGTTCATCAGGCATGTTTGGTACACCTGAGCCACTGCTTCAGGTTAGGGCAAATAAATACATATGATGGCAGATGAGAGAAGACAATAACCCGTTACTGCTCAGTCGTTGGCCCTTTTGCCAAGACATTAAATAATCACAATAAGCTCAATGAGATGTAATGTTCATAATTAGTCTAGTAAAATATAAATCTCCTTCCCGTTGCTACCTAATGTTACTAATTTTTTAATTTACATTTTGTAAACCATCTGTCAGACTAAAATGTTACTTATACTCTGAAAATTATAGGCAAACTGAATCCACGTTGGTTTGCGCTGTATGGAATGGTTAACACAATACTACACAGCCTAGTGTAAGTTTGAAAAAAAAAAATCCAGATGAGGACTTTTGAAGTTAATTGAACCATTAAACTGGATCATAACTGACAACTGAATCAGGCCTTTTCAACCAAATCGTTCTAGGAAAGAGGTCTATAAATACCTGTCCCTCCATGAGACATTAACTATTATTAATATGCTTTTTACATCTTTGTAGAGCACCTAAGGCTGCAACGCTCACTTTAAATTGGCTATTTAAGTTGAAGGTCTATTTATTTTTGCCCCTGGTTTATTTCAGCTGTGAATTTCTCAAGATTAATGTTTCGGTCATAAAATGTGGTGAATATGATAATTAAAAGTATCCAAAATACCTTCAGATTCACAGACAATTTTTCCTCTGATTCCTACAGTTAAAACCAACTACTGGGATAAGAACAAAATCATTTAGGATAAATTAAAAACCTCAGTCTTCATGAATGAATTAGTATGAAGTATCATCAGGTTTTGCAGTTGTTTTCCCTCTCACTTTAAGGGCCTAAATGTAGCCCGCAATACTTACTAAATACTACTGCTGCTGCTAAGACAACACTATCATTCCTGCTTCTAATAATAATCAAGCCAATGACTAACTAATGTTGAAAAGTGGTGACTGGGTTATATCAGAGATGGCTTAGCTGAAAAAGCATTGCACAGCTGCATGAAATAGCATATGAAACTAGCGATACCAATGCATAATACCAATAAAGAAATCTGATATGGAGCATAAATGGCATAAAACCGTAAAGGAAAAACATTGAAAGCCTTTTGCATAAAAAAACTAGCAAAAAGGAAAACACATATGGATTGCCATGCTATATGCATACCCTCTCTTTATTTGGGTGCATGATGCTTTGTGCAACCAGATATGTTTTGTTATTGTTTCATATACTTCATTTTAGCAAGTCATTCGGACTACTTCCCCGCAGACAGTTACTGTATAAAAGAATATTTAATTTTGGATGTTAAATGGAGTACAAGTGCATCTTCCTCCTGCAGGTCGCTGTCTCATTTTGGCATCCATCTGTCCATTCTACCTTATCGAACGACCAAGCTGGAAGAGCTCCAGTTGTTTCCAGCAAACACGCACTGCTACTGTTTTACTGGTATAACAATCCCCCCCTTTTCCCAACAAAGGAGCTTGGTGGGAAAAAGCAGGGTGTGTGTGTGTGTGTAGCGTGTGTGTGTGTTTGTGTGTGTGTATGTGCTCAAATTAAAGGTAGTATTCACGAGAAATACTGGCAGGGCTGTGCCCTGTCTGATATTGTTGTATTGTCTTATGTCAGCAAGGTGGTGGTGGATGATACAGGATGTAAAAGCAGGATAAATGAATCATAGCACATTTTAGCTACACTATTGTAATCCATGGTGGCTCGTCATTGAGGAAATTTTCTTTTGAGAAAAATGTTGCTCTTTATCCTCAGCGGCTTCAGTGTATCAGGGTTGGCTGAACACAGTAACAGCAGACTCTTGAGGGTTTACCAATTCCTAAAACAATGTTTGGAGACATTCTGATAATATTTTAAACTTTTTAAAACAAACATATCTTTTGCTATATCTCAAAACTAACTGTAGTTACACAGCTTCTTTTCATGTTGGGAAGGCGTCTGCTCTTCCAGTTTGAATTTGGCGCCCCCTACTGGAATAATTCTGCAAACAATTGGTTCTAACTGAGCTGGAATTTGAGCAATAGCAATTTGAACAAACATAATTGAAGAGCCCAAGTTGCAAGCAGTAATTCCAGGGGCTGAGCGAAAGCATATAACTGAGAGCCATTACACAATGAAGACTTGCCTCCACTGAGCAATTTTTGTCATGATCGGAGAAAGCCCTGCAGAAATATTTCCCACTTCCTGTTACTGTCTTCACTGTGAGCTATGCCACAGCCAAAAATAATCTGCAATAATTGCAACCTTGACAGAAACACAAGGATGATACAGCGTGTCTCAAACATTTCTTTGCCTATTCAGATGCTGTGACTGTGACTCCTGAGAAAGTTAGTAACTGTACATAGTACCGTACATGTACTCTCAGTTCAGAGGAAAAGCCAAAAGGCACCCCAACTACATTTGTTGGGCTTTTTGGACCTGCTGAAATGCAAAAATGTCTTTCAATATGAGAACATTTTCAGATATTTTAAGCCAAGAGTTTTTAGAATTAGAGGGAGAAAGAAATAAAGAGAGCCTACAAACACCAGATTTCAACCCCCCCCCAAAGATATTATAGAATTGTCACATCCATACAATGTAAGAAAATATACAAAATTGTTAGGATTGTTAAGCTATCACATTGATGAAGGTAAACTAGCTTTAAACCTTTGGAGAGCCATGGTATGGTAGAGAAGAGGTGTATGATATGTTTCATTTGATGGACTCGTACTGAGGTTTACACTGGTCAGCACGTTTCTCTCTGTGTTCTCAAAGTTAGAAACTCTAGTATTTGTGAGAATTATAAAAAGTGCACATTTGATTAATTAAAAACATTGCACCATAGAACAGGAATCATTATAACTTGAAATATATAACTTGAAAGTGTGTTGCTGTGTAAAGTGGAATGTAGGCCTATTCTCTAATACGACTTATGTAAATCTCTGACAAAACCAAATTGCATAACTTTTCCCCCAAAAGCTTCTTTGTCTCCACTTCATTATTTTCCCAGCAAAGGCCATGTCTGCCTCAGGCCAGCTGTAATTTGATTAATCCACCGAAAGGGTAGCCAGACGGTAAGAGCCCGCTCCGCTTCTTTTCCATTTTATTAAAAACTGCAGATCTCATTTGGATTTTATTTCATGATATTCATGTATTTTACTTAAAAGAAATCCTTTTTATTTATTTCAATTTTCATGAATGTATTGATGTCTTTGCATAATTTTGATTTTAATTTGATAAAATATTTGTAGTGTTACTGTTGCTGGAACAGGTTATTACTGGCTTAAAACGTATGACTGTGTTGTATTTTCAGAATTGTTGCAGGGAGGGGGGTTGAACAGCTTTTGAAGACATGGAGACTTTAGTCTTTTTATTTTCATTTTCTGCCCTTGGCATTCTTTATGTCATGAACACCATTCCCGAGTTTCAAGAGTAAGTCATACCATTTATTGATTTCATATTGCTCCGTTTCTACATAGTCTGTATTCTGTATAAATCCAGTCTTTTAAATGTTTGTTTTGGGGAAAGCTGTAAATTATTGCTATGAGTTTATAGTAATAACTTTTATACACCAATATTATACAACCACAACTCCTATAATTATTATATAATAACATTTTTTAATATACAATAAAGTGTTTACTGTTACAATTATCAAAGAATTACGAGAATACAAATGTGTAATAGTGCAGGTGATGCTTACTGTCATAGGATGAAATACATTATACTTCATCACCTCTAGAGGACACTGTAGGCTTAAAACTCAAGGCATATTTCTGTCTTTATTTGACTTTAACTACCTCAGAAAATCCTTGACCATATTGATCACTGCAAATTCAATGAGTTCACTTTTCAGGGTGTATTTGCCAGTTGTGTAAACTCTTTAAATGATTAAACCTGTTATTTCTTGGAGGAAAAAAAGAATGAATAGGAAGCAAAAGGAAATCATTGTGAACAGAATTTGTGGAGATAATCTGATATGATGTTGAAGATAATTACTTTTCTAAGCTGTAAGGGATCATTTTCTTATTCAAATCTTAGATGTCTTTTGTGTTTAATGAAATACTGCCTTTATAGCATTGTCTGCAGTTGATGATTGCATACTACAAAACTATAGGCTGAATAAACAGAGCCAGAGGTCATACACACAACCACATAACCACAAATTATTTCTCCTTTCCAACAAACTTTTATACTCCTGCTTTGCGAATATCTCTGCTGACTCTTTTTTGAATGTGTGGACACTGACAATCAATACAGACTGCAAAGAACAGTTTGATAAATTGCTCTTGACATGCAATATGCCTCATGCTCTTCCACTCTGCAAACAAACAGTATTGTGTGCATAAATCTTCCTGTAGTGTTGAACTGGAGAAGCAGCGAGGGAGCTTCCCTTTGCTCCCACAGCATTTGTTTTCCTTCTGTGAGCACACGTTGTGAGTTTTCTGAGGATGCAATGTTGTTTACTGGGAGATACCTTGAGCACATTAATCTTTCCTAGTGCAAGGCCGTGGTACCTTTGACCAGTAAACATGGAGGGCAGTGCTGAACTAATATGGCCTTAGCTTGCTGCTCCCCACACCTCTGCCTATGATTGATTAAGCCTTTGTAAAGGTTTGGTTTTAAGCCACTGGCTAGGCATACCACACCACCATCATTCTGTAACTGTCTTTGAAAAAAAACTGGATACACGATCAGACCAGCAAGCTAAATATAGGATTTTTAAAATATTGTTTTTACAAAACAACCTGTTCAGTGCATATGATACAATAAAAAAAGAAAATCTTATTTTGAAAAGTAAATTTTCCACTAGGAGGGTTTTATCAGATCAATTGCAGGAACACAGAATCAGCCCTTTCTCGTCAAATGTCACAAGCCAGTGATGCTTCAAATTCAACAAAACATTTCTAAAGGCTCTGGGATTTGATGAACCTGCTACTTGCACCCTGTTTTAGAAAAAAAAAACATTTTTTAAAAAGCAACCTGAGATGGCATGCAATCAGGAGGGTAGATTCAATGTGTCATGACCATCTCACCAGGAATCTCCAGGCACACAAACCACCACTATCAGCAGTGCCTTTGCTCTCACTGGACAGATTGCATCTTACATACAGATTTCCCCTCACACTTCTGCATTATTTCTCCCGGTGCCAACACTGGGTGTTGCTTGATTATCATTCTCTCTGACTTCGCATTCATCATAATTTACTAATTTAGCACTGCAGAGAAGACTGGCACAACTTCCATGAGAAAAACTAATTAGTGAGCAGAGTGTTAGCAATGAGATTGTGTTAGAATCGTGGAGAATGTGTTGTTATTTTTCTTAGATAACAGTTACATTGCTTTGCTTTCACAGGCCTTATGTGATCCTGGAGATCGGTGTCGCTGTGTTGGTGATTGTGTTTCTGTTCTACTTCCTCATCACTCGTGGCAACCCACCCAAAGACGCCTTATTCTTTGGTAATCAACACAACTATGTGCATTTCCCAACTTACTTGCAACATATTTCCAAACGATGCAGTTTAACACTGACAATACAGGGGTTAATAAGTACTATGCATTGTGCTGGAGCTGATTCCTACTCCCAAAAAAGGATTTCCAGAACTTTCACTCACTATTCACTAGTTTAGAGTGAAAACATGAATTGTATTCGATGTGATTTCGCCTGATATGTCGAAAGCTGCTTAAACTGATCAGGCTCATGAAGCTTAGCCAGACTTTTCTGAGGCAAGACTGACCCTCTGCAGGCTGAGGACCTTCACAGCGCTTGTACTTACTCAACCTTTTAGCTATTCCTTTGAGACTGAATCCTTGCGTGACCCTGAGACAAAAGGCACAACTATTTGAAAATGCTATTACAGGACTAGACTGCACAGTCACTGCTCCTGTATAATACTATTCAGACTCCACTACTGGCTTACTCTGAAAACCATAAGGAGGTCTGTATCCAGTTCATTCGTGTGTCAGTAGCAGCTTGTGCACCTTTTCACACACTTTTGATCTAAAATTTAGGCGGGATTTTTTGTGAAACTATATTCTCCATTTCTAGCCAAGCGTTTCCCCACAAACACATCCCTGCAGCTGATGCCAGGGGCTATGCTTGTGGGACAGAAACGAAGGGGTATATTGGTAGTCACTGCCCAATGCAATGCTAGTGTTGTGTAGGAGAACCATAACAATGAGGGCAAAGCTGTGGCGGGCCCTTCTCAATGATAGAGAGCCATAATCCCCCTGCTATCTCACCTGTTAGATGTCAGAGATAAACCTGGTTGTCCTGAGGATTACAGAGACACCCGCACGCAGGGGAGACAAAATGTCTGTTAGTGTGTGTGTGTGTGTGTGCGTGTGTGTGTGTGTGTGTCTGTAGGGGCGTGTAATATGTGTGAAGGACAGAAAGGAAGGATGCGATACAGCGGTTTAAGCTGTGGTATCTGAAGAGCGACACCCATGTCACAACACAGAGTTTCTCTTTATAATGACATTCTGCAGTGTTCATGCGGAAAATCATTGTAATGGCTTTTACAGCTGTTCCCTATGAAGTGATTCCAGTAGTAAATCACTGATGGAGACATGTGCTTTGTCCAACTTCGTCACTTGTATGTGTAGGTGCTTCTTTATCAGATGCTCTGTTTCTGTTCATTCAAATCGTGTTTAATTAGACTGATATCGAGGCATCCGTCTAAAAGTATTTATGGAGTCAGTGTGTGCAAACTGAGTGTCCCCAGATAGTAACACTGCCCTAACTGGTGTGTACAATTGTAACCATCCACGAGGGGTCCAATGCCTCATGATGTGTACGTTAAGTCTAAAAAGTGAAAATTTCTGATCTCCAGTTTTTTGCAAAAAGCTCACATTGAGTACAACCTTTGATAAAAGAGTCTATCAACTAAAACCAGCCTGGTGAGGGGGTTTTGGTTTAGAGTATTAGGAAGGCCTAAATGCCACTCGTGTTTGTGTAGCTCTACACTTAAAATTCTGTCTTGTGGAAATGGCCTTTCAGCTCTGCTTGGCTCTTAACCTGAGGATAGAAGAAGGATGTTCACCGTGGACTCAATATAAATATGCCTCCAGGCTATCTCACTGCTCGAGACTTCATTTTCTCCCCACATTGTCGAGACAACCGACCTATATGGTTGTTCAATCAGAGATTGAAAGATAATGAGTTAAACAGACGATGAGGAGACTCAAGGTTCTCTGCTAATACAGCCTTGGCATTCTTTACTAATGCACTGTATTTGTATGTATTTTTCAAAATAGAGAGACAAAGCAGATTGAGTATTTACATGAAACTTTCAAAATCATAGTGGTTTCTGAATGAAATCTGTTCAGATATGATAAAGCTGCTTAAAACATCAACGTTTCCTAACTCCCATTAGTTTGTTCTGATAGTTTACAGTACTGACTTTTAATATAAAGCATTTTTGTGTGTCCAGTGTCAAGCATATTATTTTGTATTTCCTTGAATTAATGTTTTCTTTCCTTTGCAGTTTTTGCTGAATTTTCTTTTACTTGTGTCATTGACTTGACGAGTGCCTTGGAATATGATGGCATTATTTCTGGCTTTATGGACTTCTACCAGAAGACAGTAGGTTTCTTATTGTCACATCTAAATGACACTGTATTGACACTTAAAAAGACACTAAGAGAAAATCTGTGTGACTCAACTTAAAAACTACACAAGCAACAGCAGAGAAGGATTCTGGCCACATCATCTAGCTAGACACCCTGAACAAACACTAAATCAAAGCACAGACGTGTTAACCAAATGTGTATCATTAGCACTGTATACTGTACAGTATGTATTAATGTAATATGTTTCAGGGAGAGCCCTATCTGGGAACAGCTTATGCCATCATGATGTGCTACTGGGATGGAATAGCACACTTTATCATGTACCTGGTGATGATCAGCAGGATAACAGATAGGTGGGTGAAGGTAAAGTCAGTTCAAGTCACGTCAAGCTCATTTATCTCACTCTCCATTAACAATTGCCTGCCTCAAATGACTAGACCGAGAACAAACAATACCTTATCTACCTGAACAAACAACTATGTAGGAGCCTGTAGAAGCCGTGTGTTTGTATGCCTGAATGTAGTAGGAAAACATTCAAGTATAGTGATTAAAATGTTCTACAGTGCATGAGAAGCTTCAGACCCATTATTTTCCTATATTTTAGTTTCTTAAAGGAATAGTAAATAAGATGAAGCATCTCACACCCTGTGAATCACAGTTGCTTGAATAAAACAGTATTTTCTAAATAAGAGAGGGTCCTCTAGAGTGAGTTAGTCATAGAGTGCAGTCAGTGAGTTCAAAAGTTCAGAGTGAGCGCTGCAATGGGGCAGGGGCTATCATGGGAATGAAAACTTCTGTTTGACAATGTCAGCCTTTTCACCACTGGGAGAAACTACAACATCTTTGTATTACACAAAACATGTATGATAGATGTATACGAAGTTCTCGGATACCGCTTAGGCTACTTGAACTGACCAATACCTTGTAATTCATCCTATTAACTTCTATCTTACCTGCAGTCTTTAATATAGTAATATTCACCCATGTTTTTTGGTTTCTGTCACAGGAAAGCCTATCGCACCCTCGGCTTGTTGTGGGCTGGCTCTTTGTGTGCCAACATGAGTGTGTTCATTGCTGGGATTGTGGCAGGTGAGCCTCATCTTCTATTCCCCGTCTACCAGACCCATAATGACAAGCTTTAATCAAGGGAACATCTGCACTGCCATGTACCATCATTGTCACAGTTAAGCCAGCCATCACAACCCGCAGAACAAAGCAGAAAACAGACTTAAAGCATCTGTTGTTGGCTTTTTAAACTGAATATAAAAGTGTCACAAGTTCAAACTTGTCTGCAGGCAAGATGTTGTTCCCTCTGTTGAGTTATCATAGATATACTGTCACGTAGGCCTTTGCAGCCTTTGCAAGGTTTTAATAATAAGTCTGATTACTGAATTACATTGAGATGTTTACAGCGTATCATTGTATGGTTGAAAACAAACTGATACACATCTCTTTCTTTTTCTTTCTGGCAGGTAAATATGGGTCAGAGATTCGTCCAGCTTTCTGGCTCAACTTTCTCTTCCTCTTGATGCCTGTGTTGGGAGCTGTCACACTATTCACAAGGCCCAAGGACAGACCACTAATCGGTGGATACAATGTAAGTCCAACGCATGGATGGTTAGACCTTGATATGGATGTGGAAAAGCTTAAAAAGAGTGTTTGCTCAGTTCGTTAATCTGCGCAATATACATTCCAGGGATTCAGACCATGAAAGTTGACAATTTGCGGCCAATTAAGTTACTTATGAGTCGCTGTAATTTCCATTGGTGGAGTCAGTGTTATAGAAGGAATTTGTGCAGTGCTTACTTGAATCTGAAGGAGATCATCAGAGTTTGTCAGCCAGTGGAGCTACAATATTTTTGCCAAATTTCAGTACAATATGTTTGCTACTTCCTTTTCCTATAACATTATCCAGTGATTGTCTTGCGCCAGTCTTGACGGTATAACATACAGCTGCTGATACTCATTCTGATTCATCCTTAGCCTTCGGAGAATGGTCTCACTTCAGCCTCAGCCCATTGTGGTCTTGATTGAAACTAGAGTTAGCTTGGTCCTAAACACGTCTTGGACTTAAAGTACCTATAATCAGTATTTTCTTATATTAACTATGGATCAAATGTCTACTCTTACGCATAAGGGGTCGCGAGTAGTGACGAACCTACAGAGAATTATCACCCAGCTCTGCAGTTCCCCTCGGCTCTACAGAGCTTTTTAGCATCTTTCAGCTCATTGTTTAGTTTCATTTGGCCCGAAACTTTGCTTTTTTTGTTCACTCCTGGGTCTGTCATCACTGTTGCTTTCAGGTGCAGCAGGTATCTTTTTCAGTAAAAAAGCTCTGATAAACCGACTGTACGGTATCTCCAGCACCAAATGGCAGACAGACAAAGTTAGCAACTGGCTGGTGGGCAAGGTGGAGCATTCAGCAGCGAAAGAGCCACAAATACGACTACAAATAAATGCTCATGTTGTTCCGTCCAAGCTCGCCACATCAACTTAAATGGTGAATACTGTTTGTTGTTGTTGTTGTGTTTAAAGCTCGTTTCTGGTTCTCTGCCGCTAAAAATCATTTCATGCAGGTTTAATTACTATGAAACGTGGAGAGGGAAGACACACTCACACATTCATTCATTCCACTCTGTAGAAACACAGGTCTCATTAAAGTGAGAGTATGAAACCTGACCTTGACTAACCAGCACTATACATTGTGTTGAAATCTCCCCACAGGCACAGCATGCTCAGAGCATGAAACTGATCTGGCGTCCCTTAGACCTGATCCTGGTGCTGCTCCTGTTAGCTGCCATCGCCTTCACCATCCTCAGAGGCTTGGTGAGTGTACATCACATTCATGTTATGGACAGAGTCTGGGGTTGGGCTGGAATGGTCGTTTTCAAAGTCATGTAGCCTGCAATGTTGCTGATGCAGAGTAATTTGTGCAGGGAGTGTTGAGGATTCATACACAATGTATTACCTTTGCTTTTACAAGCAATACATTAAACTAATTAACCCACATGGGAATATTATGTGTTTATTTTCTAAAAATGATCTGGCTTTAAAGCCTTCGGCAACGATGTATGAATAGTGTATTTTAACATGATTACTATGCTACTGTTTCGTATTCAAACAGGTCTTTTAAGAGAATAGTTGGACATTTTGGCAAACATTCTGATTCACTTTGATAACACTCTCACGTCTGTGTGGTAAATGAAGCTACCTCCAGCAGCTGGTTAGCTTAGCATAACACCGACTGCTGGCTGAACCTTAATATTTACTGGACAGATATATGAGTGATATCGATCTTCTCATCTAACTCTCAGCAGGCAAGGGAAGCTATTTCCAAAAATGTCAAACAATTCCTTAAACCACATTCAGTGTCTCAGTCTAATTACCAATTATACTACCGAAAATCCTTGTGTGTCTAAGTGTCTATCTGAATGGTCATTTTTTAATTCAGAATATGTCATGGAAATGTTCAGTTCAATGGTAATTTGCAGTGGTAGTTTGTGGTGTTGTCACTGAACTGCATTATATTGTGAGGTGTATCTGTTATTTGCTGCAGGTGGCTCTGGACTCGCCACTGGAGACCTGCTCTATCTACTTGAGAGAATATGAACCCTACCTGAAGGATCCCGTGGGCTACCCCAGAGTCATGGTGGGTGCTTTTTTTTCTCTTTCTGTCTCCACCAGTAACACCTGAGAGCTCCTGTCCTGCCCGTTTTAAATAGCCAGCCACATAATGGACCTCTGCTTTTCACTCTGGGTGTGAGGGAAGCTTGCTCTTATCTCCTCCACTCTTCGAGCTAGCAGCTCATTACAAAGCCATTTTTCATCATTAAAGCAACAATGAATGTGGGTTGAGTGGCCAGCGCATCTTTGTCTCTCTCTTTCATCTGCTTAAGATGAATAACAGATTTGTGCTGTGACTGGCGGTGGGTCTGCTTTCCTTTTTATTTTGTCCATCTGATCCTATGTTGCCATGAGTTTTGTCGTTTTTTTGTTCAGCATACACATCTTTGTCAATAGGTTATCCAAAGACCTTGTCAGGGCAGCAGTTCAGGCACAATTGCAAGTCATCGATCAGACAGACGAACCGCTGCTGAGAACTTGATAAGCTAATCCGTCGCCCAAAGCCCCCCATCAGCATCTCACTGGGTGGGAGGAGGGTGTGTGTGCAGCATGTGAAAGTATGTCTCGGTTGCCTTTGCAAAACTCAGTTGACTGTGTGTGTGTGTGTGTGTGTGTGTGTGTGTGTGTGGGTGTGTGTGAAGAAATGAAATGAAGTTTAGTTTGTTGCGCAGGGTTACACTGTTTCTGCAGTTACTGACCTCTTTACTCAGTGATGTTGATGGATGGTATGTGACAGATTTCTGTGGCAGCACTAAAAAGACATTTTATCAACAGACTGAAGGGCATGTACGATTGGCTTTCAAGCCCTGAACTGAACTCATTAGAATTCATCTAGAACTCAGACTGAGAATGAAAAGAAACTGTTCAGTAGTAATAATTTGAGAGTCTTACAAAGTGGGAAACTGGCTTTCATGCACCAAATATTTTAAGTTGAAGGTCAAGACAGTCTGTATAATGACCCTTGTGTGGAGGTAGTAATTTATGCTGAGGGTGCAAATTTGTGTTTGAGAGAGTGCAGATCTGGGAAGTAGAAAAATACTCAAGCACTGCACTTTAGAACAATTTTGAGATAGTGAGACTAATTGTAATTTTACTGCAAATTTCAAGTATTTTTCCACTCTGGAAGTGCTGCTTTTATGCAGCATTTGAAATAGGGTGCATGTGGTAGTATTTTAAACTTTAAGCAGGCATTTTCTGTATTCAGTGTAAGTAGGTGAAGTGCAGTGTAGGCCAAAGGAAATGCATTTTGCCAAATACAGATCCAAGTCAAAATGTGGAAGAACGAATTGAAGACATTTTAAGTTTTGCAAAAAATAATTTGAAAAAATATGGGGATTGCATTTGTTTTTACAGATGCTGCACTTGTTCTTTTATGGACTACCCCTGTTGGGTGCATTTGTTTATGGTCTCCTCAAGCCCGGGTGCACATGGATGTCAGACTGGACGGTGTTCTTTGCCGGAGCCATGAGTCAGGTAACGCAAAGAGGCAAACTGTTGATAAGGGAATCTGGTTCTGAATACATAGGTAGGATAGAGGTGTTGCATATTGAAGCGTGTTGGACTGAAAGTTTGTTGCATTGCATTAACTAATTGCGACAACAAATGGCCTCAGATTGATTGAAGTTTTCATCAACATCTTCAGTACAAAGAGGTCTGACACGTGTCACTGCAATTAAACTCCTTGTCATGAGCTCTCATCCTGTTAATAATTACCTATACCACATTTATCCTTTGAAGTTTATTTTCTGTAAGAAACAAGCTGGTGGAGCTCTCTCTCCATATTGATGTGAGAGAAAGATTGGAACCACGATGAGACAAAGTCCTTGATTAAAGCCTTGTTTTGCTGGTTTATAAAAGGCTGCAGACTCTGCCCTCCCTGTCTTCTAAATTGCCAGCTTTTTAAATCTTAACATCATATTTGCAGTGGTTTATCACCTCCATTAGAGATCTTTTTCTGTTCAGTTAGACTAATGACTGTTGATAAAAAAGTAACTCTTTCCTTCAAGTTACTCCTCTGGAGGGTTTGTGTAAAGAAACATTAAGGCATTAAATGACCTGCCATCAATGAATATAGAAGAAAACAGACAATAGTGGAAGTATCAGTGCTGATGAGTTCAAATGCAGTATTAATTTATGACAACCAGTCTAACCCTCTTGCTTTGTGTTGCCTTCCAGTGCCAGTGGGCCCATATTGGAGGGTCCCTCCATCCTCGTACCACAGCTACATTTCGTATCCCTAATGATGTTTTCTGGTGTGTGCTGGCAGCTAACTTGCTCTACGCTGCCACTCCCATCCTGGTGGCCTTGCGGGTTCATAGTAACCCCTATTTCTTCCTGAAGATCGCTCCCTTCCCTGGGCAAACAGGTTTGCCAAACAGTGAGGAGAAAGATACCAAGTATAAAGACAAATAGTAATTCTTAATCTGCTCTGACCTTTGGAGTTAAGTACTTATCTGATGATTCGTGAAGAGCTTTATTTCCAATGCCATATTTCAAAATGCCAAAATACAAGATTATTCTGCTCAACATTTTTGGATGTGGTGGTTATTTAAATGTTTGTTTTCAACACTTTTATCCCTTATGTCATGCATAAACAGTGAAACAGCTGATTGGTCAATGAAGTTGGTTTGAATAGCAATGCTTTTAGCCATGCTAGGGGCATGGTTCTAGGGGTGGCGTTGTTGGCGAGTCACTCGGTTTGTTGGTCCAACTCTGTGGTTCAAACTGAAATATCTCACCAATTATTTGATGGATTACCATGAATCCTTTGGTGACTTTCATGATTCTCAGAGGAGGAATCCTACTGACTTGGGTAATCCTCTGACTTTTCCTCTAGCACCACCAGTGCTAGTGACCTTCACGATCCCCTGATTTTATCTAGTGCCCCCACCAGTTTTTACTTATTCTGTGAAATCTACTCTCAAAATCTACTCCATTAATTGACACAAAATGTGGTACAGACATTCATGGTTCCCAGTTGATGGGATCCCTATGACTTTGGTAATCCTCTGACTTGTCCTCCAGCAATAACCTCAGGTAAGAAATTTAATTTGTCCAACACTTTGTTTATCGCATAATACCTGTAAAGGTAATAACATTCCCATCAGCTAAACTGAGACTGTCAAACGTGGTAAACATTATACCTGCTGAACATCGGCGTGTTAGCATTGCTAACATGCTAAAGCACTGCTGTGCCTAAGAACACCCTCACAGAGCTGCTAGGATGGCTGTGGACTCTTGTTTCATAGTTCATACAACCCATTCACTATTCCTTTCAGCCAACGGGTGTGAAAAAAGGAGATGAATGAACATCAAAGCACATTAAGTTGTTGAACTTTTCCATCACCTTGTGCCTTTAGGACTAAAGGAAATGGCATGTTGATGGCTGAAGCAGCAAGTTGCTGAGGTTCTATATACTGTATATACATTGCAGAGTGGGATGGGATTTTAAAAAGTGGGCAGATTGCATCATAAGAGAAACATCATCAAGACAATTGGAGAAGGATGTGTACTAATTAAAGAAAGTTCGCGTAGAGCAGAAGACGAATAAAAAGAATATTATAAAAGGAAATATTTTTCCAGCCTTAAATACAAGGTTAGTGCTCAATGTTCTGTCTGAGTATTATAATACCGCCATTTTGCTCTGTATGCAAATCAGAGGCTTCAGTTTTCTCACTCATTGCAAGTAAAACAGTTGTTTCATAATAAATATTTAAAAAATCCAACCTGACATCGGAACCAGTTTAATTTACGATTTATGTTTTAGACGTACACTCAGAGACACTGTGCACACATGCTAAGTTTTCCTCTTCGCACTTGTTCACACATATCTCCCTAGTTCTATTGTGTTCCCCAAGATGACACATAAAAACAGATGTAGCTGGTTGAGTTTGCACTTTGCCCGGCAGCAGTGACCTGGCTATGTCAAATTGCCATGAATGAAATCCCATTGCCATTTACTGTATGAATGAGCCAGAGGACCTTTAATAACCTGAACAGTCTTTTGGGGGGGGGGGTTAAATACTGCAGGGCATCTTCTGTGCATTCAACTTTATTAGAAAGCGCATGGCAGTTTTCTTCGATGAACACACACAGAGCATGACTAAATGTGAGAAACTTGATGTGAATCTTTATGTTGCCTGTACTGAACTGCTTCAAACAATCCAGAGAATGGCATAACGAGGCCTCTATTTTTCATGGTGTGTAGTTGAGGCAAAGAGGAGATGCAAGCAGTGAACGGTTTAGCAATACCAACAAGTCTGGCCAAAGCCACTGCTATAATGACAGCTGTGTGTGGTCTATAAAATATGTAGTTGTCTACTGAATTCAACTGTAAACATGTCAGCATGTTTATTAATTAAAAAAAGTAAACTCTACAATATGCCAACAATATTATTACAGAGTTAGTACTTTAATGACATTACTTGCCGAGCTGAATTATCACTGCAGCTTTTCCGACTCCTGGCAGATTGGCAAAGTTGGCTGCATTTTTCTTCTCTCCGCATGTCAACCCACATGCATGTAAAATAGACAAAATAGACATGGGGGTTTGAGTAGGGAGAAAGGGGAGCTTGGTAAATCCACAGTATTCTCGCTGTTTCTTACTCGACACAACTGGAGCCACCACAGATCATAGCTGAGTGGCAAGGAGGTGCCAACATGTGCTGCAGAGGTTAATATATACTTCAAGAGCAGCTCTCGTCACTTACTCACTCTGGTCAACACACACCGCTGCTGTCTGCTGCCAGCCTATCTCAGTTTTAAAAAAGACAGCTCTTCTTTCTTGGTCTAAGTAGGAAAACAAGACATGCCTCTGCCATTCTGCACTCTGTCTGCCCAAACTGCGAGCATTTCATCCCTTCTCTTCTTACATTCCTTGATCCTTTATGTTTTCTTTTCTGCTGAGTGATGCTGCCGTGTGCTGGCTCTCTGTGGGTGGCACAGTAAATCGCCTGCCTCCACTCTCATTGTCTTTTAAAAAGACCTCAGATAAATGACTTCCTTATTTGTGTGCCTTAACAAACACACTTAAATGACAACCCATTGTGGATTTTTAGATTCAGTCTGCTCGTTCATCCTTTCATTTCGTTCAGTCCAGGTCTGCATACATGTTCTAATGCTGCTGCCTTTCCAGCCAGTAGTGTCACCTATATCAAATTCCCTCATTAGCTTCCTAGGATATACTTTGTCTTTGTGCCATGTGCCTAAGCTTTCCAGCACTGTGTTCTTTGCCTGCCTCTTTTGAGTCTGATCATGTTTTGACCTTGCCTGTTTCGTTTTTTTATTTTTATTTTTTTATTTTGCCTCAGCCCAACCCTTTGTACTTTGTTTGCCTGCTTGGAGTTTTGTTTCCTTGTACCTTTTTTTTTCAAAGTAAAGACTCTTTACTTTTACATCTGCCTTCTGAGTCGTGCTGTTGGGTCCCTTTTCTGAGAACTGTGACAGTACCTGAGTCAAAGAGGTTTTTCTCACATTTAATTACAAGAAAAACTGTTGAGACCTTTGTCAGTACTGTGAGGACTATTCTCAGTATGAAAGGCACAAGACTGACAAAAAAGCAGATTTTCAGATCCCCATGTTTAATTATGTGATTGACAAATACGGAATCGATCTGCCCAACCTTTTCAGTAATACGATGCTTTAGATGCAGTTCAGCGATCTAAATGAACACTGTTTGCTTGACAAAGATAAAAGTAGCCCACTCATAATTAATTATTCCTTGTACTTAGCTGAGCAAAATAGGCCAACAGAGAGAGAGAGCGAGAGAGAGCGAGAGAGACAGAGAGAGAGAGAGAGAGAGAGGCAAGCTCATTTGATTCACTCTCCCTCAGCAGCTTTGTCATGGTGAAGAGTGGCATCACCGCTGCTTGCACATGCTAGCTGTGCATTCTGTGTGTGTGACAGAGGCTTTAAATCAAATGTGGCCGCTCCAAGCAGCTCTGTAATCTCATGATGGGAGTCACAGGGGATCTCTGCTGCAGATGTCTGTTCGGCTGTGCAGGCGGCTCCGGAGAGCTGCTGAGCTGTGGCTGTGACAAATACAACTAAACAGATCACAATGCGGTGATGTAAGGATTACCAGTAAAGTTTCACTTTATAATATAAGTAAATGTATTTCGAATAAATGTTTTATGAATGAGTGGCACAGCCTCAATTAAAGTATCAATACAAGACATATCACACTTCCACATTAATAAATGAATAAGAATTTCTTACATAGTACATAAAAGGGCACTATTTTGTCACCAGTAGTTTGGCTCATTTAAACACATATTCCTCATTTACTGAATAATCATGGCAGCCAGGCATGATTGCCAACCAGGCAAAGTGGTCAACTGCCCTGCAATCCCAGACCCTCAGGGGGCCCTAAATCCCCAGGTTCACAGTGTGTTTGGTTTGTGTGTGGTTTTTTTTGTGAATATGCACCAATATATTACAAAATCAACTGAAATGACAAAGGTCCTGCATTATAACTTGATTTTGAAGCCTTATCTTTTAGAAATCTAGGTTTAATATCTTCATCATATAAGTTTATATTGTGCTCAAATGGTCAGGATACACACACAAAAGAGGGGTGGTGGTAGTTGTGGGGGTTGTCAAAAAGGGCGAGCCTACAGGTCATTTTTGCCCCAGTAACATTGATCAGGTTAATCTCGCCATGTTTGACAGGTGTCAGGTGGGTGTCAGGTAAGTGTAGACAACACATCTACATAAATCATTGAGCAGTGAACTTGCTTAACTATTCTTAAGTGTTTAACAATTAACGATTGCATTCATTGATTATTGGCTGACATAACTAGCCCTGCCAATCCATGCATCTCCAGGGGAAAACTGAACTCTAATGGATCTAAAATGGACCCTTTTTTTGCACCAGTGCACAAACGATACTAAATTCCTATCTTTACCAGTACTTTGTTGAGTTTTTTTTTCACACACTGGGCTTTTAAATTCTTGAAATCCAACTTGGTGAATCACTGCTGATGGACATTTCTGGCTGATGATTGCTTTCAGGTCATTTTTTTATGCATTTTATTTCAGAAAATTACCTCCCTCAGCGGTAACAGATAAGCTTAGAAAAACTCAGTGCTACACCAACAATGGAAAAAAAGCTGCCTGCAGTCCGTTTCTCAATGTTAATAGATTTGTAGAAAGATAATCTTTCTCTGCTCAGCTCTGAAGGCCCTAAATTTATTGTTGAAGAGTTGTTCCTAAATTGGAACAACTCTTCTGCAATGGCCTGTTGATACAGGAGAGATAATATTTTGTTCATTTGAGTATAACCTATACATCACTGAAGACCACGTTAAATAACACACTAAACTGACCATTAATGTCTCTGGAAGTATCCGGCTGTTGGCTCAAGCCTGTAAGAAAGCCCTCCGAGTTAATGTTGGTGGCCTTGAATTTTTAGCTTCCACAAAGCATCAGTTTGTTGTCTGTGGAATCAACTGCTTTTTGCTGACAGGAGTACGATGGTCCAGGGAGAACATGCGCATATGTCTCAAACTGTGGGAACTGCTCTCATTGTGATGCCACACAGGACTACACTGACTCTAGCAGCTGCACAGCAGCTGACAGGTCCAGTCCCTTGCTGCACAAGACACTTCTACTCAACTTCAGTCTCGGCAACACAGTATGCACTAATGTAGCCATCAGTGCAGTTTCATTTATTTATTTATTTTTAACAGAGCGTGGCCGCCTCATGCTGAGTGTCATGTCTCTTCTCATTGTGGGCTGCTATAATCTCAAGGGCCTCTCATATTCAACCGTCATTCTCATGGAAGGCTCTTGTTGAGCCTTCTCTCTTAAGCACCACATGGCGCTTAAGAGAGACTTCAGTGTCAGTCAGAAATGTCACTGATGCTGTTCTTTAACGCCTTATTCCATTAGTGAGTGGATGAAGAGTAAAAAACAGGTAGGGCTGCAGAAACTTATCAACAGACTCGCCTCACTGCAGCTGATTTCAACTACATTTACACCTTCAAAATTCAATGAATGGACTACAAAAGCAAAAACATTTGCTTCCATGTTAGCTTGTTGACCATTTCCTATTCGATATATTGGAAGCGTTATGTTATAACAGCACAGCAAATGGAGAGGTCTGAACTTAGATCTGGCCTGAACTCACCATTGCTGGGCCCAGTCTTCAAAGGCAAATCCAATGAAGTCAATGGACCAGCTGAATATCCTGGTCATTTGCACTGTAATCAAATTTGGTGTCCTTTCTGGTATCGTTTTTGTGGTATTGTTGTGGGCTACCTGTTTTTGGCCAGGTTAATTGATGGATTGATTCCATCCATTAGCTATACCACTTATCCTTTGAGGGTCACCAGGAGCCTGAGCCAATCCCAGCTAACACTGGGGAAAGGCCCTTGATGGATCAATTAGAGATCATTTTAGGAAAATTTTTATTTAATAAAAGTAACATCAATACATTAGTCACTTTATAAATGGGCCCCAATGAATTCATGGTACGTCATTATTAATTCATGTTTAGTCATATATCGAGTGTTTATTACCTCCGCCAAGGAGATTATGTTTTCATCTGTTTCTGTTTATTTGACAGAAGGATTAGGAAAAAACTACTGAACTGATTTTCACTGAGTGATGGGGCATGGGCCAGGGAAGAACCCATTACATTTTGGGGCAGATTCGGATCATTTACGATAATTTTTTTTTTTTTTTAAGTCTGGTGTATGTTGTTTGTCACTGGCCTTGGTGGAGGTCTGCGCTCTCTGAGTGCCCCTCTAATGTAATTATTCAGCAGTGGGGGAAATATTAGGATCCTTTTTACTTGAGTAAAACTTACAGCACTGCAATATTAAAATAGGTCACTACAAGTAAAACTCCTGCAATGAAAATTGCCCTTTAGTAAAAGTGCATTTTGTATTATAAGCAAGATATGCTTAGGCTATCAGAAGTAAAAGTACACTTAATGCAGAGGTTGCTTTACAATTGATTATATTTATTATATTATATTATATTTATCTGCAAAATAACTAGTAACAAAAGCTGCCAAATAAATGTAGTGGATTAAAAAGTACAACCCAGTAATCTTGTTATTGTAGTGAAGTAGAAGTGTAATGTAGTATGAAATGGAAATACTACATCAAACTTGTCTGTAAATACCGTTACTTGAGTAACTGTAGGCTACTTAGTTACATTGCACCACTGGTGTTATTCATTAATGTTAATTACTGTAACATTATTGAAACGTACTTCTGACCACATGTCTGTATTACCTCTCCATCTCCTCAGCCATAAAGTTGTTTGGGGGAACTGGACTTGTCCTGAATGAAACGATCAGTCTCAATCTGCAATCACAGCATCAACGCTAACAGCCTCCATTACTTCGAGTGGCCTTTAATAGCAGCAATGTTCCGCCTGAAAGTTAATGAGATCTCACTGTCTGAGTCTCAGACCAATGAGTGTTACTCTAATGGACTTCGATAACAGGACACTCACACGCGTGAAGTCAGTGTGAAATCCTTGCCGTGACTGACTTATCCACACAGTCTGCACAGGCCAGTGTGTGCTGCGTCACCGGAAGACTGCGGGACCCCCACCCACACACACACACACACACACACCGGTGGGTCCCCTGCAGTGCGAGAGATCTGCGATGGGGCTGGAAACACACACGGAGAGAGAGAGAAAAGGGGGAGAGAGGTACGTGCGGCAGCAGAACAACATTTAGCCTGACTGCGGAGGGAAACGGCGGCACGTCGGCTTCATCCAGGCATTAATCCTGTTGTGGTAGCCATGGTAAGTTCACTTCGGTGCTCGAATAGTGCGGCCGTGCTCTGCAGTTCTCTGTGCTGCATCAGAACTGCAGGGGGGGATCACCGGACTAACCTAGAGAAAAATGATGCGGCAGGGGCTGTTTATGAGGTGCAATGTGCATGTGAAGTAGCTGCTTAAGTCACTCTGCCTCACTGGGGCCTGTCTTCATATACAGATGTTGTGTGCTGCAGCTGTGCTGTTTCATAGGAGGTGATTATTCACAGATGACACTGATAATGCAGACCTCTGGTACAGTAGCAGAATACCCACTTGACTCTTTGATTTTGTTGTTATGATCATTTTACTCCATCCACAATGAGGTAAAAGACCAATCTATGCATCTGGGCATGTGTTGAAAGTTTGTATTTTGCAGAGAGCCACTGTATCTCCTTGGCAATCTATTATGGATTTGTGCAGCATCACCACTGGTGTCACATACAGTATACTAGGTCAAAACACACAAGCCACTCACTGTAGTGGTCTGTGCATCCACCACACACTCACCCATAACCTAGAGAGAGCTTGTAAAGATAATGAGCACCTGATCTGAATAAGCAGCAGTAACTTCCAGGAGAGACTGCGCTTTTCAGCCATGCGATCCAACATTGCCAAAGGAGATTGTTCATGTACTTTAAAGAGAGTTTTAAAAGGTCTTGCAGCCTCTTTCTGCCCTTCTCTATTATAGTATATTGCTAATATGTACAGAAAGCACAACATACACTAGATGTTTTTTCCAGTAATCATGGTGATTACAGTCAAGCCTGCATATATTCCTGTGTTTACTATTGGCCTCCACTGATGCACGACTTTCTCCCTCAAAACTTTCCAAAAATACCCTCCTCCTTCAGCTGGCACTCAACGCTAAGGATAAAAAGTGCCAAACAAGCTTTAATATTTGACTCTGCCGTGAGGACTATCTCTTCTTTTCATATTGTGACTGTGAGCCACAGAGGTGGCTGGTTAAAGCTCATGTATGAAGCAGACTGCTAAGCTATTTTAGAGCATGACTGTCAAACCAGACACAGTAACCTGATTTTCTTGTTTTGAGAAAGTTGAGGTAATCACTTGTCTGTTGCCTTTTTCCTAACTGGCTGACCACCTAAGCCACCCAACATTTAAACTCTTTAGGTTGAGTTCTCTGGTATGACGTTTGGAGGTTTCAGCATGACTGAACTCAGGCAAAATGCAGGAGAGTGATGGATTCAGCCCAGGGTGCATGGAAAATGTGTGGTTATGCTAATTTTGAATCGATAATCATGTATGTAGAGTAGGTCCAATTTTCTTACCAAAGTTGCCACTGCCATCATTTCTTTGCAGGATGGGATGTCATGCTGCTGTCATTGATATTTCTGCTTCTCTTCACCAATATATTTCTAGGTCTTGATTGTGCCCCTGAAATAGTACTGTGCTATTTTTCCAAGTTTCTCCACTTTAAGTGAGCCTGTGCGGCTCCTGTTTCTCTGCTTTTCCTGCAGTTCTCAAAGTGGTCTCAGCCTCTAGCCTTTGGGAAAATGTCCTATGTGGTTTTCATCCTGACCTCTGCTCTCTCAGTGACTTCTCTGCCCGCTGACATAGAGAAGGGAAGGAGAAAAGTGGTGCATGTTCTTGGTAAGGACATGTTATTCTTTCAGGTTTCTTACATGGGCAAAGTGATATGCTCTGCTGAACTGTGCCCACAGCGGTGTATTTAAGATACATACGCTTTATCCAGAGGTGCTTTTATTCAACTGAGGGCTGCGATAAATTTGATTTATTTACTTGCTAAGGAAACTGTGACGTCAGGGATTAAAATAGTCGACTGCATGAGACCTGGCTGTCTGTAGTGTCTACAAAGTAGAAGTTAATAGGAATACAGCTGCTCTTTTATTAGAAGATATTCTCAGATGATGAATTCCTCCTCCTGCCTGCCAGGTATTGTCCCAACAAAACTTCTCAGAGGTGATCCTGTAGATTTATTTTAGTGCAGTCAATCGTATAAGTACAGTACTTACAGCACTTTACTCCTTTACTTAAATAAAAGGAGCAACAGATAATTCTTACTAATGCATTAATGTACACGGGTCATCTGTTGATGCAGCAAATTGACTTTTTTGCTTCATAAAGGTGCTGTGCCAAATATGTTAGACACAATTGCCTGTTTAAACAACTAGCAGACACAGAGCAGCAAAATCATTCCATTGCAGTCATTTTTCGAGCCACCAATATTTACCCTCCTTTTTCTCTGCTTTTACACTGAACTAAGTCTCCAGTTAGTTGATAACAGCTGTTTTGTGCTGGGCAGATAGTGTGCACTCAGTTTTTCCGAAATTCTCTGATAAACAGCTGCCTGCTGCTTTTCTTAAGCTTCTAGTCTTACCAGGAGAGTCTAATGCATGTAGAGGTGCACACTATCCCATCTTCAGATTCCTAGCCCTTCACACAGGCACCCAGACAAACCAGTAGGATTCACTAGTGCAGTGACAGGGACATAAACCCTCCCGATATGCAAAAACCACCACTTAGTAACAGGAGTCCCATTGCCAGGGCTGTCTGTAAAATGGTGTCTCCTTAATTAAATGGTAACATGTTGTTGTTTGTCTTAACATCAGTGGGTTGCAGAGCAGCCTTCGGTGTTAGGAAATAATCTGCTTAAAGTTTTGATCAAACAATACTTGATGCTTTTGTGGCTGCTGGTGATAAACAACTTTGCAGAGAGCAGTAAGCAGTGACAGGACTAATTGCTGGCTGGTGTGGATAATTGTAGGTGCCTTTATCTGGTCACAGCATAGCAGAAAACCTCTTGCAGCCGCTCATTAAATGTTTTAAATGTTTACACCACACTTATCATGTGCGTACTCTGCGGTTGCCCAGGCACACACACACACACACACACACACACACACACACACACACACACACACACACACACACACACACACACACACACACACACACACACACACACACACACACACACACACACACACACACGCGTAAACACAAACAGGGTCTGAGCAAATGTCTGCCAAAAATGCAAACTAGGTCTTGTTATTGCCCATTTGGATGGTGAGGCCTGTGCTTACCATTATTCTTGGGTCATTTTGATGAAGTTCTCTTGGCAGAGGTTGAGGTTAAAATTTTGGAGTGGGTAATCTGTTGACAGATCTGGGCAGAAGAGAGACTAAAGTGCACACTGGACCCTTTGATCAAAAAACTGTTCTCCACTATTGAGATGCTGAATGTTGAGGCACTAATGTGTCCGCACAAGTAAACAGCTCAGGCTTTATTAGCTGATGCTGATTCAATTTTGCAGGCGTTGGCCTGTGATATCCGTCACGAAGAGAATCAGAGATTGAATTTTACGGTGAGAATATACATTACAAATATTGGCAGTGTCAAGGGTGATTGCAAACAGCATTGAAAGGACTTGACTGCACATACTTGTATGGTAATGGAAGATTCCTTAGGCATTCACTTGCTAGCACCACTTTTATGAATATTTACCCCTAATTCAATGAAATTGCACAATTCAAAATATTGATTTCTGGCAACGAGAGTAGTACTGTATCAATGACAAACATAAAAGTTATAAACATCAGTCAAAACTCATTTGCAAAAAACAGAGAGTGTGAAATATAAGGAAAGAGAGATTAGAGAAAATGTTTTAATTATATTGATATAATTAAAACATTATATATATATATATATATATATATATATATATATATATATATATACTATATATGATTCTGCAAATGCATTGTGTTGATAAGTCAGCCTGTTTTGTCTTGTTCCATCCCGCAGAGGACGACACTGGAGCGGTCATCGTGCAGACAGCTCCTGGGAAAGTGGTGACACATCGCGGTGGCTCCATCACTTTGCCCTGCAGATTCCATCACGAGCCAGAGAACCTGGACCCAGCTCGCATCCGGATTAAGTGGACCAAAGTGACAGATGAACTGCAGTTTGAGGACGTCTTTGTGGCACTCGGAAGGTAGATTCAGCTTCTGCAATTTTCAGACTGTCAATCCGTATCTATTGTTTTGATCAAATTTTCCTGTCCCTATGTTGTAGGACCCAAAACAACAATACGGTATGTTTATTTGACTGATTGATTTCCTCTTACTAACACGGTATAGTATAGAGGCTTAACACAAATCATGTTTCTCTGGAGTAGGTATTTTTATGAACCCACTCATACAAAATACATAGCACTTTTTTACAGGCTATCAAGTAAAGCATCCTACTAGAGTCTACCTGTGAAGAATTTCTTACTCATTGTGCTTTTAGCAATTTTGAAGGCACTTGAATTTCTGTGAAATCTCTCCAGGCAGCAGCGTGTATTTGGAGCGTACAGAGGCCGTGTGTTTTTGGAGCAGGCGGGACCAGGTGACGCCTCAGTGATCATCCAAAATGTCACGCTGGAGGACTATGGACGCTATGAGTGTGAAGTCACTAATGACATGGAAGATGACACAGGATTTGTCAACCTTGACCTAGAAGGTCAGGAATTTGGTCCATCTGGAGGGGATTTTGTCAAAGCCATGGCATATCTAATACTTGGTTGTACTTGCTGTTGTCTAAAGTGTTGGTCAAAGTTCACTTGAGACTAAAGTGAAATTCTACAGCCTTACACTCAACAGTAAACTTGTTTCTGTCAACTGTAGGAGTGGTGTTTCCCTACTACCCCCGTGAGGGGCGCTATAAGCTCAACTACCACCAGGCTGAGGATGCCTGCAAACAGCAGGATGCCATCCTGGCCTCCCACTCTCAACTGCACAAGGTAAATTAACACCATCCATGCAGTTCAAACAGGGATAGTCTGTCATTTTCGAGGCAGAAAAAGGGTAAGGTCGAAGTCACAGATCACTACCAAGGACCTGTTTAGAGCTGTAGTACATTAATTTATAGGCCTATATTTCGATTTAGTTATGCACTTACGGGCTACAACCCTCAGTCATAAACAGTTTTAGAGCAGCAGTGAGTCTGAAATTAAGAATATGCTTATGACCAGACTAGAAATTTTACTGCAGGTCCGCCCTCCCATTTTAAAAATCCCTACACATTAAAGACCAGAGTAATAGAGTTATGTCAGAAGAGATAAACCACATTCCTCTCTTCATAATAATGTCTTTTATCTATCAGTATGACACACTAACCTACATTATATCCTTCCACAGGCCTGGCTGGAAGGACTAGACTGGTGTAATGCTGGATGGCTGGAGGACGGCTCAGTCCAGTACCCTATCTCTCATCCCAGAGATCAGTGCGGCCGCAAGGACACCCCCGCTGGTGTTCGTAACTATGGCTACAGGCATAAGGAGGATGAGCGCTATGACACTTTCTGTTTCACTTCTAAGCCCAATGGTGAGAAATAGAGAGATATGTATGTGTTTGTGGCTGCAGTTGTGTACACATGTATGTGTGCATCTGAAGATTTGAAACTCTTTGTACACAGCAGTTAAAGTGGCATCTAGAAGGTGGGGGAACCTTAAGATCCGGTGTTGTGGTGTGGGGTTGGTGCTGATGGTGGTGATGGTGGTGGTGGCGGCGGCGACGGCGGGGGGGAAACATATGTCTGTGAGCACAGTCCCAGAATCGCACGCAGCACGCTCTCATGAGAATGACAGGCACACAGAGAGGGCTGGTACAGAGACAGACGGGGCCGGTATAAACTTTATGGATTTTTTGATGGTCCAGTGGCCCACATCATTTTGTATGAAACTGCCGATCAGATTTATTTACTTATTATTTGAAGGTACTGGAACACCGTTATGGGTTGTTCGGCGCACTTTGACCCGTTTGATCATACACCTAAATACAAACATCCAGCCCAGTGTCCAGCATCCATGGCTCATGATTGGAAGAAGCTGGCGGAGCTGGGTTGTTGTGATACTGTATAGAAAGAGGATATATCATGTGTGTTGGACCGGGGAGAAAGGAGGTCCATGTCTCTAATCTCTGCTTGTGATCTTGCAGGCCTAAGGCCATTGGATTTAGATCAAGCTGTGTTGATTCAGCCCTGCTAGGGCCACAGTGTCTGCTGGGTGCCAGACATCGCCTTTCATCTCCCACTTCTTTGATTTACATCACATTCCCTCAGAGTGTCTGTGAGTGTCTCCTTCGCACATGCCACCTCCAGGTTCTTAAACTCAAACAAACTTGGGAATTTAGGAGGCTGGATTAGTTTTTTCCTGCATGAAATATACAGTATGTGTAATCTCTGGGCAGCAGAAACAAGTTAGCATCAGTTATTAAAGGAATAGTTTGTTATTTTCAGAAATACACTTGCTTGCTTTCATGTTGAGAGTTAGATGAGAAAATTGATACCAGTCTCACGTACAATAAGTAGGCTATGTATGTAGTTGGAGCCAGCAGCTGGTTTACTTAGCGACTAGAGACGGGGGGAAACAGCTAGCCTGGCTCTGTCCAAAAGAAACAAATCCACCTACTAACACCTCTAAATCTCACCGATTAACACATTATATTTCATTTGTTCAATCTGTGCAAAAACTGATTCGTAAAAAGTACAATTTGCTGTTTTACAGGGGGTTAAATGCCAGACTATTTTTTGGCCAGAAACAGTCAAAAAGCAGAGATTCCATTTTCATTTTTATAAGTTTTTATAAGTTTTTGTACATATTCAACAAATCAGATGTAACGAGTTAATTAGTGGGCTTAAGTGGGTGTAGGTGGTAGGTGGTGTTAGCTTCAAATGAAGCCAAGGTAGCTCTTTTCCTCTTCTTCCAGTCTTTGTGCTAAGCTAAGCTAACCGGCTGTAGATTTATATCAAGCCTCAAGACATGAGAATGGTATCAATCTTATCATCTATCTCTTGGCAAGAAAGCAAATATGAATATTTCCTAAGATGTGGAACTACGTCTTTCAAAACATTCACCATATTAGTGAAGAGGGCATCATTTTAAAAATTCGGTTTGGAAAAATGTGACCTCAAGACAGCATGCACCTCTTCGAAGTTGGAAAGAGAATTAAAAACTTCTCATGGTTTCTAAAAACTAAATAGATAAAAGACAATGCTCTTCATTTGAAACACAAACCCATTTTGGGAAAGCCTTAACTGTGAAAAAGAAGCAGTTCCTTTCATCGGAAAGAAAAAGGTAGTATGACAGAAACCTTAAATGAATGCTCATAGCTTCCCTTGTGTGTTAATTATTGTGGACAGTCTGTTGTGGGCAGGAGGTTGCAGCATTGGTCGTGACCGATACTGTTGCTCAGTCCAGCTGGAAGGTATTTACTGAAGGTCCCCTGGGGAAATATGAGACAATATTCTGCCTCTCTAATAGCCACCAGTCACATAAACAAGCACAAAATCATTAGCTGAACCAAGTGCAAAGCTGAGGTTGCAGACATGATTTTCAAGATAACAGTTGTTTGGAGAATTCTTGGTTAGGTTCTTTATCCTTTGCTTCTTTCTTAAGAGAAGCTGCCATGTGATCCAGCTCAGTTCACCAAAACAATTCAACCAATCCGGATACTCATTTCTTTAATACTGCCAGGCTAAAAGTCTCCCCAGAGGTGAGATGAAAACAAAAATGGAAACATTTTAACAGTAATGTTGAGTTAGAGTGCTGTCCAAAGGCGAGAGTATTGCCTTTCGATTTAGTGCAGCTGTCCAGACAGTTGTTCGAATTAGTTGATATTCTGAACACAATCAGGTGGACAGAGCAGGAAAACTTAGAATAATTACCCTCTGGGCTCAGCGTGTCTCTGAGGTTTCCCTCTCTCACTCACTTCTCTCTCTTTCTTTTCTTTTGCCCTCCTGAACAATATACTTGCTCTGTTTCCCTTCACCTTTTCAAATGTTCTTACAACAAACATCCTCTCCCTCCATAATTCCCCCCAGGCAAAGTGTACTTCCTCAAACGGTTTAAGAAGGTGAACTATGCGGAGGCGATGAAGGCTTGCATTCGAGATGGGTCTGTGGTGGCCAAAGTGGGTCAGCTGTATGCAGCATGGAAGTTCCAGCTTCTGGACCGCTGTGAAGCTGGTTGGATGGAGGATGGCAGTGTCCGTTACCCCATAGTGAACCCCCGTTCTCGCTGTGGAGGATCCCTGCCAGGCGTCCGACACCTGGGCTTCCCTGATAAAAAATTCCGCCTCTATGGGGTCTACTGTTTCCACGAGAACAAGGATGAAAGAGCAGGTGGTACTGAAACAACAAAAAGCCCTACTAATAGCTTGACAAGGAGCAAGAGCAGCAGCAGCATCTCCATGAATGCCACAAGGGTGACTTTAAAGTGAAGAGACTGAGCGCAGGAGGGAGATGCAATTTTAGATTTGACTGCAACAACTGTCACCAAACAGCCAGACTCCATTCATTGCTTTTAGATTAACACACTCTCAGACAAGATATACTCATTTGGAGATTTGCCAGAGAGAAGTGAGGCTGTGTAAAATTAAGGATGACATATTTAATAGGGTGATTTTCCTTTCGTCTACAGTCAGTCAATCATCTTAGAGAGTGAGTATGTTAGCACATCTGTTGCTAAAACTGTAAGATTAAACAGCAACTTGATCACCATTCAGGCAAACATTAGATCAGAGAGTCTGCCATGACATGAATATCCTTGTTTAAGTTTACATATTTTTTGGCCCCCGCTGAGGCTCGTCAGCACTGAGCGCCAGTCTGAGCCAGAATCCCAGTGCCAGGGTGAAAACATTCATTACTGGGTGAGACAGGATGATCTGCCTCACTGTATGGAAAAATTCAAGATGCACTGTTAAGTTTTGATTGTACCAAGTGTAATTGCCTGTAACCAGATGCCATGCTTGGTTAGAAACCCTCTGGCACAATGTGAGTCATTTTTCTCATTAACTAAGACTGGGCAATCTCATCATCAGAGCTGAACAGGCCAAGTAGTAAACATTGCACTTGCTCTTAAAATATTTGCACTTTAAATACAAACTTCATACAGCTTCATGTTATGAAAGCATTTTGGCTTAGACTTTAGTGGCCATGTATTGTTTGGCTGAGAGTAGTCACTAAGGCTGAATTAGCAGAAGTACAAAGCTAAAATAATTGCTATTTACCTCACATACTGCACTTCTAAGCTACCTGGACCACCAGTTGCACTATAAATGTTACATGAAAATACTTATTATATTACAGACTATGTTTGCCATTACAGAATGGATGAATGTTCTGGAAAAAATAAAAGTCTTGAAATTGTTGATTTGAACAACATGTGTTTGCGTGGAGTTTTTTCTAAGATATATACAAATCTCTGTAAAAGGAAAAACCTGATTAAAGGACATGGAATGCTAGAGCTTTTATCCAAAGCACTTTATAGTGTGCCTCAGTCACACACTCACATACTAATGGCGAAGAGCAGCAATGCAAGGTGCATGCCTAACCATCAGGAGCAATTAGAGATTCAGTGTCTGGCTAGGACAGATCAGGCAGGAGTTCCAGTGTGGTAAAAGCTGTATCAAACAATGCAGAACGTGCATTCCAAGACCTTTGTTTTTCTGCCATAATGTTAATATGCCTTGAGACTGTGTAAAGTGGTGCTTTAAGCTGAATGCTAACATGTGCACAGTAACAATGCTAACATTCTGACATTAAGCAGGTGTAATGTTTACCATGTTCACTGTCTTAGTTTAGCCTGGTAGCATTAATTAGCACTACACACAAAGTACAGCTGAGGCTGATGGGAATGTCATTTGTTTTGCATGCATTTGATCATAAAGTATAAATAAATCAAGTAAATTTTGACCTGATAACAGCAATTGATTAAAGATTAAGGGATCAACAAAATAATTACAAATTATCCTTAGGGGAATATGGATGTATGTACCAAAGTTCATGGCAATCCATAAAATAGTTGTTGAGACATTTCACTCAAAATTACACAACGTCAGTGTCAGTGTGGTGCTAGAAGAAAAGTCATGACAACACCAAAGTCAGTAGGACACATATATCCTCTGGGAACCATGAAGATCTGTAACAAATTTCATGCAAATCCATTCAATAGTCACTGAGACATTTCACTTAAAACCAAAAATGTGATCCTCATAGTGGCACTAGAGTAAAGTCAAGGGATCACCAAAGTCAATAGTCTTCATCCTCAGATTACCACGAATATCTGTACAAAATGTCAAGGCAGTCCATCCAATAGTTGTTGATATGTTTCAGTCTGGACCCAAAGTGGTGGTCCAACTGACTGACTTAACATTAAACAACTAAGGTTCATTGTATTTTTTCTTTAAAAGTGCTTGTATAATTTGACATTGTCATTTGGTTACCTGAAACTTCCGATACCAAATGACCCTCACGACACTTTTACCTCTGTGTTAACAGTCTTTACTAACAGTTATAAATCAATTATGTGAGTAGGAGTCACAGTTGATAAGTGGTGAATGTTTCGTTCTGTGCTTTGCTCTGCCTCATGTGTCCCAGTGTTTGCCAGCAAGATAAACTGCTGAACAGTGAACCTGACTCTGAGTGGGAGTGAGCTGGTGTTGTGCCAACACAGACGAACAAACCATGTTATCGTCATAGCAACTGACAGCATGTGATTAAAGTCAAGTTCATGGCAAGTCCAACATCATGAAATAATTGCTGAGTGACGAACTTGAGCTGTGAAAAAAAAAAAATCACGTCTGTTTGCTGCGCATTGACAGCTTTGTGCTGTTTTTTTCTTTTTTCTTTTTAGATTTTCAAAGAGAAAAAGAAGCTCTGCAATGACCTGGATGATCAAAGTTGATGATTTTAATGATTCGCTGAGTATTCTCACCAGCCCCATTAGTCTGTACTACTGTGTGAATTTAGTCACAGCCACTAAATTAATAAGCAAAGTCCTGCTTGATGCACTATGACATTCATTATTTATGGAGAATTATGTGGTCCGGATTTCAGTGCTGAAGTAATTTTGATGTTTTTATATGCTCTGGATTGTGATGGTAGCCCATTTTAAATTCACTATGCATGGCATTTAGCAGCAACTCCATCTTATTTAAACGCGAGGTCAACTTAAATAGCAGCCAATACTTCCAATTTGACTGCCAGCGCTTTGGCAAGCAGAAAGACAGATCTGTATGCAGCACGCGTTTGTTAACAAGAATAATAACAGTAATAGTAGCCGCATGTTGGACCAACTGAGTGCTCAAAGAAACCAACATATTCCACAGATGGTGAGCTCAAAAAGGCCAGGCAGCAGACAGGTAGTGGCATTAATTAAAGCTTCTTCAAACTCCCTTAATTAAATGACAGGATAAACATTCAATGTAAAGACGGAGAGAAAAGACATACAGGTAGAAGGGTTTTTTGAAGACAGACGAATTGCAGAAAAGTGACTGAAGCCTTTAAACTATTTTACTAAGATGACAGTGCTGTCTTCATTTCATCAGGCATCTTCATTGCCTTTTCTTCTGAGAATGAAATTAAATTAGGTGACCCTATGACAACAGAGTACTGCCACACAATCAATTCAAAGGGATGGGATGACGCTGGCTCTAACTTGGCTCTCATTTATCAGCCTGTGACAGAGGTCAGGGCCTGAACAGGCCTGAGATACAAGCAGAACGGAGTGGAAAAGTCACAAAGTGACACAAGAAATAGAATAAAAAAGGATTAATACCAGTCCAATATATCAGTAGAAATCAATTTAAAGGCATTACACACACTGCTGGTTCACCTCACAGACTGACTGACATCTCCGTGATTCTCCCGGTGGTTTTCTTTCACCTGTTAGAGTCGGACAAATTACACCTTTACCTTCCTTCTAGACATTTTTCACAGCAGACATTTTAACTTGTTAAATCAAGAAATCACAGGTTACAAATTAAATGACGGCTCCATTCCAATTGAGTATCCCAACAGGCTAGTCCAGTAAGCAAGCATGCAGAATACCATGGTCCTGGGTGAAGCCATCCTTAACGTTATTAATTATACTTGTGCGCTTCATGCTATTAAATGACAAAATGTCTGTTGTGAAAGAAAAGGACTATCAGTAGATGGATCCCACATTATTCCACATCACTGCTCTGCCTAACATGAATCTGAGCAGAGGTCTAATCAGACCATAAGTGAAAACACCCATGTGGGCCTGTGACATTAGGAAGAAAATAAAGAGAGACTTAAATAAAGTGGCAGACAGTAAATATAGTGCATTATATAAAGTACTTAGGGAATGATTTTGGACACAGCCAAAGACTTTAGTGACCCCACGTCATCTCCAGCATAGCTTCACCCATCCTCAACCTGACCAGAGGTTTAATCAGGTAGTAAATGGAAACATTGGCGTTGGTGTCTGGTGCCTTTAATTTTGTGAAAATAATTTAACACAATTTATGTGTATTTCTTGCAGAAGACTCAACCTAGATTTCCCAAGTACAGCTTTACAATATGCCTGAGGTGTACTAGCTCTCACATATTATGTTTACTATGCAAAAGAAGGAAATGAACACATTTGAATTAAAATGTTTTTCCCAAACCTGTCTGACAGTCATCTTTAAAAGCTTTGAGTCAATAATGACCAAAATCCAAGGGCATAAAAAGAAAATACCAGTTTGGTAAGGTCTTCATCACAAATGAAGAAACATCTCAGCTGCTACAAATTTGTGCTGTTGCTTATGGTTTCTGAGCTTAACTAACCGGGAAAGTGCACATAGACATCATATTTTTCAACTTTATCTTCTTTATTCAGGTAGCAGTATTCTTGATCAAAGCCCAGCGTTTCAGCTCAAGATTTCATCAGGAGCAAACAGATGTGATGGATAAGAAACTTCTTAATATACATTTTAACAAACATGCACAAAGCGTCCAATGGGTTCATTGTATCCATCAGTAATCAGGCTATCATCTGTATCACCTCTGTTTCTATCGGTCCTCACTTTTTGGCTGGACCGCGACGGGCAGGCCAGTCTTACAAACGTGAATGTCCATGGCTGACTGAGTGAGGAAGTTACATCATTGTTTGGCGGGCCGAGTGTTGGAGTTTCCCCATTGGCCGTTGTGCTTTTTAAAGGGTGTTGAATTGGTGAAATCAGCTTCTTATAAGTCAACAGGGGGGCGTTTACAGGTAGTGTTGCCAACTTAGCACCTTTGTTACTATACTCACCGACTCTTCACACCCCTTTAGCGACTTTTCTTCACAAAAGCACCGAATGACAAATCTATTGACTTTTTGGACAAACCTTAGTTACTTTCCATAGAAGAGAGTCACCAGTATTGCCCCATGAGTACAAGGTCGAGCTTTCCCTCAGCAGGCACACTTCTCTTACAGCAGCTGTATAGACGTGAATGTACCCCTAACTTTCTCTCTGACTGATCATTTTACAGGTAAATACAGCCCAAATCACTCCACAGCTGTTATCCTATGTGTATGGTGATTTTATCAGACGGCGGATCAGGATTTAAACAATGCAGAGCAGCAGCTTGGAAATGGCCTGGAAGTGACTGCTGGTTAACATGTGGTTTGAATGAGCCGCGTTTCAGTTACTATTCTTGTTTCGTTGTCTGACAACAGAAACAGAAAAACATGTAAATGTGAAAAGCTTTATTGGGAATTTCACTGCTTAAATAACTATATATGTGAGCACAGAGAGTGGGAGAGAAGACAACAGATAATGGGCTGAAACTAGCTGACACTAGGCAGAATGAAAATATGGCACAATGACATCATGAATACGCTAATTAGCGTATTACATCATCTAGCGACATATAGCGACTTTTTATGAAGGCTTTAGCTACTTTTAATTGAAAGTAGTTGCTTAAAGCGGTTCCACACCAGATTTCAGCTATGTCCTCAATTTGACACATTAACCATTTGCGGTCCAGCCATTTTTTTCAACCTAGGCTTGTTTTTCTCCATATCAGCACCATCTTGTGGTCTGCTTAACTGCCACATTGTGACTTGCTCTTTTCATCCATCTCATACTAAATCAAAAATAAAAGCCTATTTAAATCCACAAAATTTATTTGACCAAAATAAAATATAGATACTTATTATATTTAACTAATTTCAGTTCATAAGAAAACATCTGACATCTAGCTCTTTGTTTATATATCTAAAATGCTTTCCATTTCCAAAGCTATTACTCCAGTTTGCCACCTCATTTATGGTAGTTCACTTTTCCTATGCCTTGAAAGTGTAGAATACAAATAGTGTGGTGCCAGAAAATACTTTGCCATTGCAGAACCAAGAGCTTGTCTTCTGATGGCACTTAAGTATTCTGAAAATGAAATTTTGTCTTGTTTTTCCAATATACACTGAGCCACAGGCACATTGAAGAATATAAACAAACCCCACTAATGTCAAAAACAGTGCTTAGATATAGAAAACTACAACCTTGCAAATCTTTTTCAGTGATTCATAATATTTAAACAAAGGATGTCTTCATTAAGATCTGGAAGCTGGGGAAATCCTTCCTGTATCCCTTGACAAATGTCTGAGCACATGATTCATTTGTTGACAGTGTACATTTCAGGCTAAGATAGGAGCAAAGCAGTGCGATGCTTGGAGCTTATCCCCACAGGTATTAAGTTTTACTTTGCATCAGACCTCAACATTGCTATTATTGAACACACAAACAGGCGCCATATCCATACAACATTAGCCCATGGGAAACAGCTTCTTAAATGACCCCATCTCCCTAAGCGATCTCCCTTAATGCAATATGCATTCTGTGTGTAATTCAGCTGCAGCATACTGTTGCTGATACATATTATGCATTGAAAGCAATTGGTTTTGTTGAGTTGGGTAATTGGCCAAATTGTGAGAGGTTTCCCCCAGAGTGCAGGGCATATTAAACAGCCAGCAGCGTTGAGTTAATTGAAAGTGTTAACCATCTAATGGAGTGCACCGTTGCTAATGAATGGGAGAGTCTGACCTGTCATCTATAGATGCCTCTAAAGAAAAGTGTGCTTTAGTTTTACCACAGTCCCACCTCCATCTTTCCATTAGCTCTCCTCTTTGGTAGCGAGCTGTCACAATCACCACATCAAGAGTGAGTCACACTGGTTTACTCACTGGGCACTTTCAACAAACCCAGACTGGGTCGAAAGAGAATAGTGGGAGGTTAATGAAACAGTTCAAACCATTTGTGTGGGAATGAGTTTGTGGATGTGTGTGTGTGTGTGTGTGTGTGTGTGTGGATGGATAGATGGATGGATGTGTTTGTTTGTTTGTCTGTTAGGAAGGGCTGAAGGAGAGGAGACAGCCTCAGCAGAAAGACAAAGTCACACTGAGGGACAGAGTGAAAGGCAGGCAGGGAAAGCAACGGAGAGAATAAGAAGTGCGGAAGAGAGATAGGTAGGACAAAAGGGTTTGAGGGAATTAAATGGAGGCAGGAAGATAAGAGGGAAAAGTGGGGAAAGGGAGAAAAATGGCTGGAATGCAGAGTGCTGGGGAATACAGAAAGACTCAAGGGTATCAGCATGCAAAAATTGGCTGGTCAGTGAGCTATTGTGGTCCTGCTCAGGAGAGAAGGAATTGAGTGACTCTTGAAGTACACAGCTGCTGAACCTTATCTCACCTCAGTCACAAGACTTACTCCCACAACACCTACAATTCACTTCATGGTCTGTGTGCGCTTTTATCTTCTAAAGAACTTGGAGTGACATCCCTGAAGAGCCCAAACTTGTGACCTTAAAAACTATGAAGATATTTCTGTGTTGGTGTGTGGAGACAGTCACACTGCCTGTTTAGTGGCTATGTCACACATCTTTCTGCTTTAATATTTTACAAGATCATTAGCTCTACCACACTGTACTGCCGTTTTCTCCATATACAACCTCGAGTACCGAGCACAGTAAATAGCTTGTAAATAGTAAGAAGCAGGAGAGCTCTAAACATGTCGAGAACAAATAAAGCAGCTTTCCTCATCTTTCTGCTTCCAAGATGTGAGAATCTAGTTATGGAGAGACAGTGGTGGAAGAAGTACCCAGATCCTTAATTGAATTAAAAGGTTAATACAACAGTGCAAGAGAGTGAAAATCGGATTTTCATTCATCAGTTGTGCAGAAACTAAACTGTTTGCTAACAAGTTCAGCCCATCAACTTAAGATGTGATGATATATGATATGTGTCGTGTTCACAACCTGTTGTTTGTCACAGGTTTAAGTGAAACTACTTAAATATTAGCAGAAAAACGTACTTTGAATATCAAAAGTAAAAGAACTAACAATGCGAAATGGTTGTATTTAGAGTGTGTGTGTTACCTTTATCTATAAAAAACAGGTTCAGTGAAACAGTTTAATGGTCTCATTGAAGAGGAAAGGCTGTTTTTGGTGTGTGATTTAGGTGAGACTGAAGACAAAGTCCATTTCATGTATTATTGCTCCACTTTTTAGTAAAATGTCCTTGCTCTCTCATTATTTCTCCTGATTCAACTTGAGTTATGTTTTTGGAGATGTTGCTTTTTCTTGGCAGTTTTGTGTTTGCACATATTGTCAAATGTAAGACTTTTTCACCGAGACCGTTTCACCACTGCAACTGTATTTTCTGTCTCTTATAAGTCCATGTGTGCTGGCCACTTGTATGTGCTTTATACATGCAAGTGGTGAAATGTAACTAAGATAATTTACTCAAAATCTGTACAATTTTTAGGTACAAAAAAATACAATATTTCCCTCTAAAATGTAGGGAAGTTGAAGTAACATGCATAAAATGGGAATACTGAAGTAAACTACATACAGTACTTGAGTAAATGTACTTGATTACTTTCCACCACTGTTGAGGGATGTGCTAAAACCATCTTAATAAAGCCAGATTTCCAGATAGTCAGTCAGGGTCATATAACAAAACACTGCACAGTACACACAGCTGGCAGAGCAGAATGCGAGGGTGACGGTGTATGAAAGTCCTGGCTTACACTGATGTTTTTGCTGGCTTTGCTCCTCAGTTCTGAATCATACACACACACACACACACACACACACACACACACACACACACACACACACACACACACACACACACACACACACACACACACACACACACACACACACACACACACACACACACACACACACACACACACAAACGACTGTAAAAGAAGCTGTTTAGTAAGCCGACGCGCCACCATCTGCAGCTATAATTGGGACGGGTGTGAATGCAGATTCATGGGTGAAGCTATTCAACAACCTGGCTGCAATAAAGATGAAGAAGATAAACGGGGTTATGATGTCTATTAATCCTTTTTTGATTTGGATAAGCAGCTTGGTATGCATGTATGTGTGTGGAGAAAGCAAAAAAAGTGCGTTTTTGCCTCCAGCCTCTTATGTTTATGTGTGAGATAAAGACAGGCGGCAATTCTGGAAGAAAAAGAGGCAGAGTTGCAACTAGGACAGTAAGAGACTGTCAGGCCTAAGATAATGCTAAACCCCTTGTTGCTTTTCATAATCTTCTTGAACTTTGGCAGCGTCATTAGGAGATAATGCGGGATAATGCCAGAGATCCCCTTCGATTCGCCATGCCTGCCAGATGAGCCTGATATCGACCCAAGAACAAGGTTATGATGAGCAGTCTTTTCACGCCTTTAATTTATCTGCTCATCTCAAAGCCAAGTTGTATTACAAGAATCAGGACAAATCTGGACTATTAATAGTATGGTTTTAAGTCTTTTCATTAGTTATCATGAGAAAGTTACGGGATGCTTGGGTATGTTTTGTAAACTTCATGGGAAATTCATGCTAAAGTGGTTGTCACTTGCTGGTCGTCAGAGCCAAGCATTTCAGGGTTCAGGACATCATATTAGCGATTGTTTGGAGTGCCTCCCCAAGTGGCTGTAACAAATCTCTCGCTGCTTCACAGCAACAGAGGAGAGCTGAAGGTCATATTCAGCTGTGAATTTAAGAGAAACTCCCCGGCAAGCAGCCTTAATGAGCACTGTCCTAGGAATTCACGGAGCTGAGTGAAAAACATCACTCAGCCAGCCACAACAGAAGACGAGCATGTAAAGGAGATGCTATATTCAGCGTGATTGATTGTCGACGGAAAAACAGAACCCGGCAGTGTGGCTTCTTCCGTTGTTTTTGAAGAGTAATGAAATGAGTGAGTCACATATCAAAAGGAGATGAGTGGAATGAGAGAACGAGGCAGGGAGAACAAGAGAGAGAGAGAGAGAGAGAGAGGAGGTTGTGTTTTTACAGGAGACAGTGCTGTGAGGCAATGACACCATCCACTGATAAGAGAGGACTCTCAGATTCATCTCATCAGAGGAAGTTCAGGTGAAATGAAGGTCTCAGAGGTTAGACAGCACAACAGCAGCCGTATTCACAAGCTGTTTGCTGCCAAAACAAAATCCCTCTCATACTCTCTCCTTCCACTTTCACCCTCATCCCTCCTTCCTCTTACCTTTGATCCCCCTCACTTGTCTGTCTCCTCTTTCCTCGCCCTCTCTTCCTCCAACGCTTTTTCACTTGTGCCGCTGAAGGATTTGTCCTTGGCAACCTACTCTGTTACTTCAACTGTATGCAGCCAGAGAGTTGGAATATAAAAAAAATGAGAGCAGAAATTGTATTAGTTTTATTGATATCTTGGCAGTAGAGAAAAAGATTTGGAGATGCATCTCTTCAGCACAGGAAGGTCAGAGAGGCAAGATTGTTCTCTAGCAAAAAAAACAGCAGCTTAGGGCAGAACTGAATCTCCTATGAACAGAGGAACATGATGATAGCAAAGAGAGGACACATTTATACTTCGGAGAGTAAACAAGTATTATTTTGCATTCACTTTTCAGGAAAGAGTAACCCTTGACAAACCGGTCGATACAATCATTCAACAAAGATGTACTTCTCTTGGTTACATCAGTTTGTTTCTTTTTTCAGTGCATAATCATTTCAAGTGCTAGGCCATATAGTTGCCCTGGGTTCATTGATCAGTGTGTTTAACGGGTTTGGAAATTTTCAAGGTTTTTTTTTTTTTCCCCCCATTCTTTTAAAATTAAAAGCAACATACAGTATGTTGCACAATCATAGAGATTCAGCCTCAGTCATGATAGCTGTGTATATATATATATAAATGTATGTACATTTATATATATATATATTTATACATATAAATGCTATCTATCTATCTGTTCATCTATCTGACTGGTCTACTTTGATTCAAGACAGTGTTGTAAAACTTGTCATAAACAAGTGACAACTCATATCAGAGCTAACTGGTAATAAACATTCATTAACACAATAGTTTGACATTTTTTGGAAATTCACTTATTTTCTTTCTTGCTGAGAGTTACATGTTACGTGGTCTCGGCTATTACTTGGCTGGGACCAGAAACTTCCTGGAGTCTCCGCTGGTTGCCTGGCAACTGGACCAAATTGTTGCAAATTGTCATTTGGGCTTTGGTACAGATTAGACAGGCTTGACCCAGACTAGCTGTTTCCCCATTTCCAGTATTCATGCCAAGCTAAACTGGCTTTTAAACTGATTTGTATAGTCTAATATCTCCTGGACAATTTTATGTATTTTTTTTAAATTTATTACTTTATCTCATTTATCTGGTTTTACTTTATACTGTATAATTTTACTACTGCTGCTCATGTATTTTGTTAAATCACTTAAGAAAAGTACTATACAAATAAAGTTATTATTATTATTATATTGAATCCTTTTGATAGACATTACGGCAGCTGTAAAAACACATATATTTACTGGCTTTAAATAAACTTAATGATGTAAACACAAATAACCACTCCAACCAAGCAAGATAACAGATCCAAACAAGGGTTTCCTTTAATGATCATTTGTCTTGTAAAGAATATAATACAATGACAGGACTGGAATTCATAATAACATACATCAATAAATATGGATAAATACTTGTGGACCACATTCACACAGTCGTAGGCAGGCTCAGTTGCAGTTATATTGTGTCTGTGCTCACAGTCGACGTGAACATGCAGCTAGCCGCAAACTGAAGTGCTGTGCAGGGAACAGAGCCAAAGAAGCGATGTTTGTCTGTATGGTAGACTATAACCTCCTCTCTGGCTCTCCTGCAGAGTGTGCTGGACAGAACGTCTGTGTTTTTCTGATGTAGCTGTTTAAAGCAGCAGTGTGTGTGTGTGTGTGTGTGTGTGTGTGTGTGTGTGTGTGTGTGTGTGTGTGTGTGTGTGCACAGGAGGGAGGAACAGAAAGATGGGTTTTGCATCTACTGAGGCTGTATGAATTTGGTCCAAAGAGGCTAAGTAACAAACACACCCAGAGTTTAAATGGATTTTTAAAAAAAAAATGAAAAGAAAAATCTCAGAGTATTTACATCACTTACATCACAGCGGAGAAAAAGAGTGTTTGTCATTGGTTTCTGCTCTGCGTTTGTCTATTTCATTACTCATTCTCTCACTGTAACATGTCTCCATTCATCCATCCATCCGTCCCAACAGATTACAGCCATTCTATCGACAATGATAAATTGCCTTAAACCAATATGTAACAGAGATGCAATGTCATACAAATACCACTTGGGGTGTAACTTTACATTAGATGCGGACCAGTTACGAAGCGATGCAGCAGTCCACAAGAGGAAAAGCTTTGAAAGGTCTGATGACATGGAAATGAGAATAAGAAAAGAAGATAAGGATGCAAAAGATGCAGAAACAATATTTGAGTAGAACCTGTTACGTGAGAGTACACAACTTGGTTATTCGCAGGGGCACAGAGGAGTGCAGTGAACAATGATAGTCTGTTTTTCTGTCATTTAGAAAACAACGGTCAGTCGACGCCATCGAACCATCATTGCCATCGACAGACTTAATAGGAACCCAGGACAGACAGCTTAATCATGAAATCAATAGTCTGTCTGTGAGCGACTGGGGACAACAGCTTCTACCACTCTTATCAGGTTGTCTTTGCTGACGAGCGCTGCGTTTAAGTGCCTCAGGTTTACAGTCAGGGACAGTTGTTACAGTACATGTAGGAAACAGAGATTCCCAGTTTTCTTTTGCACTGTTTGCAGATGGACTCACATACAGGGAGACATGCTCTAAAACATGTACACACAGTCACCTGTCACTTATTTCTTTTGACAAGAAATAAAAAGACAGGGTGTGATGTCAGCTCAATCATATCTTAACCACCCTTAACTAGGCACAGCAGGCATGTCAAGCTTTGGATTTCTCAGCGTGGCAGCGGTGTGCACAGGGCTGTAATGAAAGCAATATTCTGTGTTTAAAGGGTTTGGAGAGTTCGGTCTTTTTTGTTTGCCTTTCCAAAATCAAAAACGTGGGAGCAAAAGTGTAAGGAACGGCTAAGACAGAGTGTTAATCTAGTCAAATGTCAGCTGCAATTGTTAATATGTTCAGGTGCTTTTATGATACTATAGGGCTAACTGGCTCGACTGCAGTAAAACAGCAATGCTGCTTCTTTACTTCCATGTTTTGGACATTGTCCATGTATCATCGACTAGCGAGAATGCAGCTTTTTGCCCAGGATATGTATTTTTCGGCTCAGTCTTTTAGAAAGGATTCATGAATGTAGCCATCGAGTGCATATTTAAGACCCATTTAAAGAGCTCTGTTTCAAAACGTTAACAATAGATATGGGACAATGTGTAAGGCCGCAGGCCTTAGCGAACAGTCTTGTGTTTTAACTTTAAATGCCTCACTTGTGATGCCTGTATTCATTTATATGCCTTCAGGAGGTCTAATTTGCTTTGTTGTTTTTGTTGTATTATATTTAACTTCATGCTTCAATTTTAGATGAGAGTTCTATAATCCCATTTATTTTTTCCTCCCTCTCACCTTGGCAAAATTTTTATATTTGTTGTGCCCGTTTGTGTTGTGATTTTTTGTGTAAATGAATTATATTGGTATTCATGAATGCTGTTGTAACCACCTGCTGAGACAGAAGCACAGCCAAAGTCAATTTCCTCTGACTTGTTCACATCACTTCTTTCACACTGATTCAACTCGGCACACGCTTCCTCACAACATATGCAGCATATTTAACCAAGTTGTGTTCCCACCGTTGCTGTTTAGACCGAGTGCAATCAGACAGTCACAGCTACAAGTACACAGAGTTGCGGTCGCACTCCCTTTCGATCCCGCTCTTATCTCATCTTGGCTGAACTCAAAAGTCTTCAGCTTTGAGCTGCGAGTGAGGGGAATGACTGGGTCACAATTAGGATATGTGGCTCAGCCTGAGAAGAGGCCTGCTGTCTGTGAAGACATTTAGTGTTCTCCCCTCAGGTGTGGTACTGGCTGCTGAACCAAGAGATAGCTGAGATTAATTAAGAGAACTTAAGACTCACAATAATAAGGCTCTTTGCTGTCTGTCTGCCTGCCCTCAGGGCTTCGACTAGAAAGACCAACGAGGGAAAGGAGGAGAGGGGGTGGGAGCAGAGAAGATGAAAAGAGGCGAGTAAGAAGCAAAGAGAGACAGACCCCTTTGACAGCGAGGGTCAAAGTGTTTGAAGAATGCAAAGAAGAATGTTTGTTTTCATGTGTTCCATACTTAAGTGTTATTGTGAGAGAGAGATGCTGTTAGAAAGACTAATGCCTTGAGAACACAGCAAGAACACAGCTAAAAGTGACCAGTGCCAGAGGATGTGCCAAAAGAAATCTGTTCCCTCACCGAGACAATATACCTCACAAACACACACAGCCCAGACGAGAATATCCCCATCACAAACCTAACCCATCTTTTTATGCTGTGTCTATTTGATTTTGGCTGTTTGGTAAAAGAAGTTGGGTCAAATTTTTCAAACTTTATGAAAAAACAGAACATTATCAGTGGAAAACCAGGTCATTAAGGATGGATGATTTTCATAAATGTGTTTTTTTTTTGGGGTAGACGTAATAATCTCTGCAGAGGTGAAAAAAACAAACAACACAGGACACAAAAGTAGATTAAGTTCAAATTTGTCTCCTCATACTGTTCTCTAGCCCGAATTTAGTTCCTTATCGCTTCCTCACATCATCATTAAAAAGGTTTTCAACTCTTGTGATACAGCTGAAACTTTACACAACTGTAATTACACTGTCTCTGGGCATCAACTCAAATTTGAATTACTGTGAGAAGGGCTTCTATGTGCCCTTTCATTCATCCACCCAGCAGTCTGCCATCTATGAAACGACAGGGGTTTGATGGCTGTGAAGGTTCTGGGCCTCCAGTCCGTCTCGCTAAACCTTCCACTGGCTGTCCGTCAACCTAACCCTTCCCTTGTCATCGCAGCTCTGTGGTTCTGAAGATAATGCAACTTGTTAATTAGGCATGCGGTAGATTAATTAAGCTGATACAGAGGTGTAGGTTCACTACTCCTCTCCGTGCAGAGGAGTGTTGTCATTGCCAAGGTGAGAAGAGACAAACAAAGGCAGAGAATTAATGTGCACAGGATTTATTTTCTTACCTCACGTGGCTTTATATAACGCAATCCTGCTTTGGTGTTCTTTTTATAAGATGTTTGAAAGGCTCCTGAAACTGGTGTTTATTCTTTCACCAATGAAGAGCTGGTTAAACTAAATTTAGTTGTGCTTTTCCTCCACTATTTTTCTGTTGTAAAAAGACAGACTTTGTAAAAAGAAAATCCAGTGAAGAAGACAAATGAAAAGTGCTTAAAGAGGTGGTGAATAAAAAAGCAGAACCATATGGAGAAACATGAAGGACAGAAGTGGCAGAGTCAGTGTTTGGGACATAATCCAAGAGGTCCAACCTCAAGTACTAGTTTTAAAAAACACCTCGGCAGTAAATTAGAAGGAAAAGGCAGCAAAGTGTTTGTTCTATCCATCTCATTCCCCCTTTACAGCGGGACACGCGGCAGGAGTGAGCATGGGTGTGAACAGCTGTGAGCGCTGTGAGAATGGCTCTCCCCCAGAAATGGGGAAGCCTTAATCTCCGCTGACCCTCTCTATCACCATCCTCTGGGACGCCAGCTACTGTCAACATCCTCAATCATAAACACACACACAGGCAGAGCTAACAGAAACACACACTGAGATTGCAACATCTCCGTCTCCTCTGACTTATATTCATCCTCATACCCTGTGGGCACACCTTTGATTCATGAACCAACATTCATAAGCATTAGTCTCTGCTAGCTGTCATGTCCAACCCATCCTGGTTTAGAGGGTTGGTTATATGGGAAGAGCACTGTGCACTGCAAACAATCTCCACCTTAAGTCATTTAATCAAATATTTAAAGCTGCTCCAGTCAATAATGGTATGTTTACAATAGATCAAATGAAGATATGTAATGTAAAAAGCAATGCCCGTAGTGACAAACCCCACAAAAATTTTCACCAATTGCTGCAGGTCCCCCCAACTCAATGAAATGTTTTAGCCTTTTTCATCTCATTGTTTTGGTTTCATGGACCGCAACCTTAATGTTTAATTCAGTCTAACTGCTCTGTTATTCTGAGCAAGTAGTTGTTTTCAGCAAAAAATTGTCTGACTAACCTACCAAATGCCATTTACCAGACAGACAAAGTAGATGCTCAAGAGCAGGACATTTAACTCAGGGGTTGGTGGAGACTGAAACTGAACTAAAAGAAGAGATAATGTTGGACTCCAAGTGAATGCTAATGTTGCTCCATATCTGCTGGATGTTAGCTAACATGTTTTAATTTTTTTTTTCTTTAACAAGTAAGGAATAAGCTACCTTTGGGTTGAGATTACTATACAGGTTTTAAGCTTGTTTCAAGAACAACATGTCCTCATACATGAACAACAAATAGGTACTCTGTCAGTGCAATCCAAAACGACCACTTTTGATATTTTGCAGAGCCTCTGTCCCGATCAGTTTGTCGAAGATGCACCAAGCTACTTGGTTAAGGTTGGGAAAGATTGTGGCCATGGAAAATACAGTATAGTTTAAGTATGGTTAGATTGAAGCAAATAAAAATACCTGGTTAAAGACAGTGAAGTCATTATAAGCACAACCGCATGAGGTACCTTGTCTGAAAAATGTAAACAAAAGGTAATTTTTAGTTATTTAAGAAAAGACCAATGCAAGTTGTTCCCTGGTGAGGAGGGTCTCTTCAAGAACAGTACCTTAACATCCTGAACTTAATGCAGTGATTTGCCTTATTCTGCCCTGTTTCAATGTAATGACACAGAGATAAAATTCCTGACACAGCAGAAAATGCACTTAAAAAAGGGCAAGAAATGACTCAAACTGACTGCAGATTCTATTTTGTTCAAGAAAAGGTTTTAAGAAGCTGAACATAAAATTTTTAGATTTTTTTTACTTATACGAGGAGGCTTACTGGATCTGGATGGATAACCTGCTCTGCCTCACTCTGTATCTCTCATGCTTGGCTGACAGCAAAGAAGTAAACTTAAAGGAGAAACACAAAAGAAGAAACAGATGAGTGAGAGGAACTTCACTCTGATGCATCACCTTGATTAATTCACAGCACACACTCCTACAGCAGCACAAATGATGACAAAGGCAAAGCAAATATGGGAATGCTGAGCTGAGCCGAGACAAACTGGCATCAAACGTTTAGATTAACCCTTTGACAACAACAGGTGTGGATGGATGACACAAAAAAGAGCAGTTTGAGACACTTCTGAAAAGTGACTGAAGTGTAATGTGACGTGATGAAACTGAATTGAGACATGATGTGTTTTTCCATTTTCCTCTGGGAGTTTAGCATCTGATCTAAAGTAACTGTCATACACTGACAAGGAGATATGATGCTAACAATCAAATAATTCAATTACAACTGCTCATGATTCAAAGAAAATCAATTAAATCTGTTTCAGAATAACTCCATGTTGCTTTAAGTCAAGTACAATGTCTTACAAAGAGCAAACCAAAAGCAGCAGAATCAAGAAATAAACACTATTTGTAAAAAATAATGTGTGTTCAACAGACAAAAGGCTCAAGTCAACAACATATCTTCCTTGACTCGTATGATTTTAATACGGCAATTTCAGCAATGTTGTCCCTATTCACAGTTTGTACTAAACCACTTTTCTCTGAAGATTGTTGGGTGTGGATCTCAAAGGTTTTTTTTTTTTTTTTTTCAAAAACAGGCCAGCATAGCCCCATGTTTCAGGCCATTGTTGAGCTTGGAGGGAGAATAACTGGGTCACGTGGGAGGGTGAGTGAGAGACGGACAGCTTAAGACAAGAAAGTAAAACAGAGAACGGAAAGTAAAAAGAGTACAAAGGGATTTGTTATTGTCCCAGTGATGCCTGGCAGCACTTTGGCAGGCCTCAGAATTGACTATGATACAGGCTGACTCAGAGAGCCAGGGGTGGAGCTAAGGGCATGGCAGGAGGTTGCAGGGAGGGACAGGGGCTTGGGTAGAGAGTTTTGGGCTGTGAGGTTCTGATGTAGTGTTTAGGGAAATGTGGGCGACAGGGAGACAGGCAAACTGCAGTTGGTAGCAGAGGAGAAAAGGAAAGGGGATGTTTATTTTTTTGGTTCAGAAGTGCGCGTGGTGGTGACCCTGGCCCAGCTCTCCTCCATGGTGGCCTCCCTCTCTGTGGCCATGCCTCTTGTGCTTCCTGCGCTCCCTCCTGCCCTTGTGGTGGTGGCGCCGGTAACGGTGGGCTCGCCGGGCTGGCGGAGCAAACAGATTGTAAGGAAGACAAATTGAAACATAAGAAAGAGCAGACAATTTATTAAAGACATAAGTCAGACCTGGAAAAGGAAGAAAGGTGGGATCGAAAATGATGATGTAATAGGGAGATGATTAACTTACAAGAATCAGAGGCATTTAGACAGATACTGTAGCTGGAGGAAGGTTAAACCAGGTAAGATGTGAGAGAAAAAGGATCACAAAGCAGGAAGGTCAAAGCCACAACTTCTCTGTAGATAGTTTAACTGTTTCCACCACAGTGAGGGAATCTGTTTTATCGCATGTTTAGTCGACTGGGCGCCCTCAGCAAGAGCACACTGAGCTAGCTACCCACTCAACGTAAACTCGTTCCTAGGGTGTTCTGCCAAAAGAGGTTGTTCTGTCCCTTTCTGGATTTTGCCAACAAAGAAATGTCGTCTGCAGTGAATGATAACAACACTATAACTGGGCCATAAAAACAACTCTGTCCAAAGATACAGAGTCATAAGCAAAGGAATTTTTATCACTTTGAACAGAAGCTATATTATTTCATGTATTTCATCATTACTGTCACATTGTGAGCAGAGTGAAATGAAAATACAAGGCTTGGTTTGTTGAATGAATTTATATATATATATATATATATATATATATATATACACACACACCACTCCTTCATATCTCTGAAGAGAAAAAAAAATATGCTGAAAAGTTATGACATCTATTCTTTCTATTGTTCCATAGTAAGAGTGAGTCCTTTCAAATCATTTTGGGAAAAAACATTTATTTTAAGTTTAGTTTAAGGCTCGAAGGAGATAAGGTGTATGACAGTTGCATAATAAAATAATGTTATTGCAGATTTTAGATGCTACACTAAAATATGAGGCAGCTTCTGCAATGACTCTGTAATATCATCCTTTCACTCCATCTAAAAAACTCTCTGAGCAGATACAGGAATATTTGCTGCAGTGTTTTATTCCATGTGCTCAAAAGCTCTTATCCACATATGATATGTGGTATAAAAATCATATTTCATTTTTAGTTTTCAGCACAAAGCCTTTGTATTCCATTGATGGTCAACACATTGCAAAAAAAAAAAAAGTCTGAAAAAGTTTAAAAAATAAATATATAAATAAATAAAATCCCACCTCAAGCATGAAGCACTTCAAAGGAGACCCTACCACTTCTAAGTAAGCCCAGGGGATTTAATTCAGTCTGCAACCACTGTTATCTTTTTGCTTGCAATTATTAATAATGAGAGCAGGAATGGGAAGCCTGAATGCACATGGTGACAGCACCTCCCGAGGGCAGTTAATGTAGGAGGTTCGGTTTTGCGGACCTAAGGTGGTGTGCATGCTAAAAATAAGAAAAATGTAAATGTGAAAATGACCTAACAAATGGAAATACTGCTTTAAGCCTTGTTGTCTGCCATCCTGCTCTGTGAAAATCCTGTCTTGTAAAACTCACATTTTATGCAGATGATTTTAGGCCGGTCCCACTTGCCATTGGCACGACACTTAGCAGTGGGCACATGGCGTTGCAGGAAGCCGTCGGCACACTGGTAGCGAACTACGGAGTGGATGTCATAGTGGGAACGTTTCCGTCCAATCAGAAAAGCATTATCCACAGAGGGAGGGGCTCCGCAAAGCACTGTAGGGGCAGAGAAATACAGAATATTAATCAGGTTGTCTACTGCTGTTTATTTACATGTCCTCCCGTGATTATTATATTTTTAATAAAGGAAGTCCATACATGATAATGACTTTTTACCTGGATTCACCTTATCAGCGTGCTTCATTAATACATTTCAATGTCGCTAATGTTTTGTACATTCAGTGTGTATCCTGACTTTAAGGACACATATGCTGCAGGACAATATCTAGGCTAAAACTTATCTTAGAAAACCAGTCACAGTGCACACATCAAAATGTGGATTTAATGTCTGCAGGACAACCCATCTGTCCAAGTCTGCGAGTGAGTGGGCAGCTGTCAAAGTAACACACTGTTTTAGACACTTTAAGAGTTGAGGCAGAATCGGAAAAATGTTTACACAAGCTGAGATGGAGAGAAGACTGACACAACGGACAAGCCTCAGGGCAGCACTTCAGACACTTGGCAGATTTTTTTTACCTCCCCTGTAAGGGGGAGGTAAAAAAAAATACCTCCCCCTGAAATTTCCTCGTTGAAGAAGATGGACTGCATGTTACTTTTCATGTATATTTCCTCTAGTCTCTGTATTTAATTTGATCGGTTTTTCAGTTTTTCTTTTCTTTCCTGTCGAAGGTCTGTCCATACATGTTGTTATGGTTTCTGAATAAATTATGCTAACCTGAACCTTGATAGCCTTGCAAGCATCAAGGCACTCTAGGTTTTTTTTTTAAGTGTTACAAAATTATTTAGAATCACAAACCCTTTATTTCACAGCAGACATTTTGACTTGTCATAGCAGGAAAAGAAAAGGAGAATTGATAATGATGATGGTTGCTTTGTTCTAGCAATTATCGCAATGCAACGCAGCTACTAATTTAGTTATTAGCTACACTTGTGTTTGACAGGTTAAAATGTCTGATGTGAGAGAGGTTTATTAAACTTTAGTTTCAATCCACATTTTTATGCTTCTGGTCATGTGCAATTAGCAGCAACCAAAATGAGCGATTCTTTATGAGAAAATATTCACATTGATTAACACACCAAACTATCCACTATGATTTTAATAGTTAGGACGTCCAATGTAAAGGTAGCCTCTGATTACGATTACACGTTTCCATCACCATACCCAACTATCAATTCTGACTTGTACAAGGGTTAAAAGTTGTGGAATCTTGTTTGAATGGGAAAAACGTTCATGCTGCCCCTCTCAAAGGTACCTATTTTGCCAAAAACTACCATTGATTCCATTCCTGAATGTGATTTTCACACTTCAGTGCTAAATGCAGTTGGCATCAGAAAATGTTTACAGTCCCTCTTAATTTCCTTGTCCTTGTCCTATTACCTCTCTGATGAAAGGTTTAATGCCACATTTACAGTTTAATGTGTTGTGGAAGGAAGGGGCAATGAGAACTTCCCTCCTCACTAGGGACGACGCCTAACTCGACACAAATGGAGGGCTAAAAGGTAGTTTTCCATTAGCCCTCACCTATGAACACCGATGAATGATTTCTCACGTTGGGGGCAAACAAGGTCTGAGTGTACTGAAGCAGGGATTAAAGAAAATGCCACTAAACTCAGAAAAAACTAATGGAGCCGTGATTTTTTTTGACGCTTTAAGTCAGAAAAAGTGCTACTGAGGCTAAGCCAGATATTTCCCTCAGGAGTTCATGGAGACAAAAATGGAGCTAAAAGGGGGGGGGATTATTGGACTCGCATTCATTGGGCGGCCATAAAAACGACTGCAGATTGAATGCTAACGTTCCTCTCTGTCTGATGGTTCTGTAAATAGGCAATTTTTGCTAAACATTTGCCATATGAACTGTATATGATAATATCAGTATTGTCTTTGCAGCCTGTCACGCTGACCCCAAGTGGCAAAGTAGAAATCAGGTGATACTGCTTTTAAGAGCCATCATCCACTGTTAATACCTGACCAGATATTGCTGGAGTAGGTAAGACGGCTAATTGAGTGGTGGCAAAGCTGAGACCCACTAGCATTAGCCACACACACACACACACACACACACACACACACACACACACACACACACACACACACACACACACACACAGCGTGAGACTTACACAAATATTAAGAAAAGACACTCATCAAAAGTGTCTGGACAACAACTTTGATGAACAAAACAAGGGAGAAGTAAAGAAAATAAAATGGAAGGATTGAGCGGTTGGTGTGAGTTGGAGATATAGATACCAAAGTAGAGAAAAGAAGAGAGGAAGCTTAAAAGAAGAGATGATCCAACTGTCCAGAAGCAAAAAAAAAGAAAAGAAAAAGGATCTAAATCTATAGTAAGGAATCTACTTTGTATGTCACTTTGAGTAATAACATAGGTGCTATAATTTCTAGCAGCTAATTTAGTTTTATTTGAAGCTACGGGATGTTACTCCTCCATGCAGGTTACATACTCTATGCACGCTCTAGCTGTATACTTGAAAACAACATGTTTGGAGAAGTATTTTCTTTCTCTGTGTGCCTGTGTCTGTGTGGCAGGGGGTAGTTACTGTGAGTTAAAAGCACAGGGAGAGCTGCAGACAGTTAGATGTTGGTTCCTCTCAGCACTTTTCCATGGACTCAAAGTATCCACACACCTACTTGGCAATCACGTTAGACACACTACTCACAGAAACACTACTGGGAGTGCGTCTCACATGGACAGAGTAGGTGCAGACAAATGTTGTCTTGTTTATTAAATAAAAACAAACTGCAGCAGTTGTGTGCGTGTGTGTGTGTGTGTGTGTGTGTGTTTGCTAAAGTGCCAGTGACCGCTGCTCAGACCGACGGACAGATAGGAAGGCAGACAATGGTGGTGTTTTAGACTATTTTATACCATGCAGTGCAGAAATACTACATGGCTTAAAAAGCAGCTACAAACCACAGTGTGTCCATACCTTCGCTTGTATTTTTCATTTTACTGGTCATTTTTTACTTTATCATGTGCTGTACATCCCCACAGCACATTAACTAACAAGTGGCATCACTCAAAAAAGCAGTAAACAAAGAGAATTAAATACTATTAATATAAAGAAAATGAATACAGACAAAGACAATATCAGATGTAAGATTTCTTCGAACCTTATTTGAATCAAAGCAAACCATCAGGACTTTTTCACAGCAGACAATTGAAATTGTCATTGCTGTTTCTCCTTGCTACCAATCTTTATGCTAAGCTAAGCTAACTGTCGCCGGCTACAGCAACATACCTTACGCACAGACAAGTTAAAAATTCCATCAGTGCAATGAATAAAAATTTCAGCCGAAAAAGATGTACAGTTTGTCCGTCAGCTGCTGAGCTGTGCCCCTGCACTCACCTCCCTGTGGAGAATGTAACTCTCTGCAGCAGCAATGTCTACAACATGATAATGTTATGTGGGCATTATGTGGTTGCTCAAGAGGGCCTCCATCTTCTCCTCACCTTCCCTCGACTCTCTGACTGGCCAGATTCATAATCAGCACTAACAGACTAATCAAAATAAGGATTATTATTATTATTATACAGGAAATATGTGTGGTTTTTCAGCACAAACATACATATACCCTCCTTCCCTTGTGTCCCGAGTCCCTTTTTGAGTAGCTTGTGTAGTACACTAACACACAGCTCTATGTGCACACACACAACTCCAAACATGTGCCCTAGCTGGCTGGGTAAGTCATACAGAAAATAGCTCTTCCCCTTTGTGTAGAAAATACACTTCGGAAATGGCAGGGTTATGTGTATCCCACAATGATTATGTTACACACCAATGGACACATCAACTGCTAAAGGCATTGACAACAGCCTATCATTTCCCAAAGCACTCTGAGAGCGCACTGAAAATGTCATGCAAAATTAGATTTCCTTTCTCTGTACATAATAATCCATCAAAATCGTGGAATAATTTCGTAATACTTACGTGTCCTGTGGTTGGTAAATTCCCTCCCATCCATGCTGGAAGAGCTCAGAGGCAGACCACTACATGATTCTCTGCTCACTATAATCCAAATGTAAATGTAAAACTCAATCCGTGCTGCTGTTTTCTATTTAATCTAACTTGTTCCTCACCTTCCTTACACAATGTTCATCCAGCAATCAGATACTCCCTCCGAATGTTGAAACACCTGTATTTAATCCTACAAAATGTTTTGCTCATCTATATGAAAGTCATTCCAGGTCATAAAGTTCACTATATATATTCTTATTGGGGAAAATTCTGTAGTCTGATTGGCCTGTAGGCCAAGTTTTAATGATGTGAAAATATTACTACAACAGAAGATAAAACCACAGCAACACAGTGCCTCACTTGGAGGAAACCTGTCAACTTTTTTTTTTTTACAACTTTACACAGATATTTATATGGCTAGGTAGCTCAATCAAAAGATTTTTTGGCAGTTTCAAAAAAAAAAAAAAAAGGTAGAAAATCAGGGTTGAGGCCAAATCAGCAGGTTTAACAGGATTCAAAATGTGTTTGATTGATGATTGGATGCTGTTGTGAGTGGTCTGTACAAATAGCATGCATGATGAGTCTGGATCTCTTTCCTTGAGATCTGGCCAACATCTCATCACATGCGAGTCTCATCCCTTTTCAGTATTATGAAAAAAATATCATAACCATCTGCACGTCAGGTCACCGTGACTGGCCCCAGTATGACTGATTAAGGTGTCCACATGCTGCTGCTATCCCCTCATCAGTCCCAGGGGCCACTGATGAGCAGACCAAAGAGATCCCATGAGCTGTGAGCATTAGAAATCAGGCGGAGAATACGCAGCATGGAGCTGACAAACTCCACTGATAAGACAAGACATTACATGGGGTTAGTTAGAGTGAAAAAGAAGCTGATGGGGAAGCGGGGGGTGCAAAGATGCTGGTAATTGTAACCGACTGATTAAGGTCAGAGATGGGCAGGATGCTGGGGACTTGCGACAGTGCGCATCAGGGGTGGTGCAACACCTTGCTTGTGAGGGAAATACCTTTCCTGTCATACAAGAATAGAACAGGATGTTTCAGGAGACGTGCTTGTCACCCGAGGCTTTAGAAGTACGTTCTCTACACTTGCGGCCCCTGATGACAAACTATATGGTTACATTCAGGCTCATCCAATATTTAGGGATGAAGACGGATGATAAAGGAAGCTATTCTATTTAGTTCTAAAAAGGAATTTAGATTAAACACACTCAGTAGGGGCAACCCCGTAGTTTAGGGATTAAGATGCCGACCATGAACTGCAATGTTCCTAGTTCAAGTGTGGTCGAGGATCTTTAAATTCTCGATCTTAAAATTACCCCAAAATATATACTTTAAACCTACCCAGCAAAGATATAAATTAGCTGATTATTAGCTGACTAATATCCACCGTCAACCTCCATGTCCAGATCGAGGTGGCAGTTTTTGGATAATCCCATATTTATCAGAATCCTTCAAGTGCTAAAGAGTCCGTTTAGGAGTAAAACAAGCTCCTTGTTTAAAATCGACAAATAAGACATATTTATCAAGCAACAACAACCTGGTTGATGTTACATAACGTGCAGGTGATGTTGGAGAAACTGACATTTATGTTAGCTCTATATAATCAACTAAATTCACATTGCCTCCAAAACATATACTGTACATAAATTAACATATTATCCAGTATTTTTTTAACTCCTTCCCACTCAGGATAAAGACATAATGGTTATTTCATTGACAAACACTAAATAGGGATATACAAGCTAAACTGACACAGCACATTAACTGACAAATGTTTAATGTTAAAATTAAGTTAATTCCTACTCTGTTTTTACCCACTACTCACTAATGTTGCAATTATAATGTTAGTTACAAATGTTTCTAGAAAAGACTAAGATAAAGTTACATTTGTTTAGTAATACTTGAACATTTTACTCTTTGTGTTGCTTTCTTGGATATTTATTTCACTTATAGCAGATTTTTTACGCAGAAGATACTGTTACCCTCTCATTCTGAGCGAAATGAAGTTTAAATAAGTTTGACTTTAACATTCATTTTATTTGTGTGAACTCATATCAATTAAATTATAAAATAAAGAAAAGTCCAATATATTCATGATTTGTAAATATATAAATAGGGAGGTAATAACAGGAAACTGGCTGAAATGGAAACAAAGGAAACCATAATCCACAGCACACTGGTTCATATAGTTTGATGCTGCTTGATCATTAAAACCCTTGAGTATACTGAACATTATAAATACACCGGGAATCTAAAGTAGGAAAATAAAGGTGTGCTTAAGCCTTCATTCTCATCAAGTCACTGTTATAAGTTGTGGTTCTGGCTGTGTGTGTATGCGTGTGTTTTATCCCCTTATTGCTAAGTGAAATACCTCACACTAGCAAGTTAATTTGGGCAGAAGCCATTCACCCCACGGATGTGTTCAGCTCAACCTGCCCTTTGTGAGATTATGCGACCTGATAACATTGTTAGTATTCATTAGATGCAGCACGGTAGTTATGACAGTAGTCATACGGTGCTATTATAGTTTGTTATTGAAATAATAATAGTAATAATAATGATGATACACTATTTCTTCTGCGCTTCATCAGTGTAAAATTCTTATTGTACATTATTTGAATTTTGTAAACAGTGACAGTACTTCAATAACAGGTTTTGAAATTGAGCTGTCTCAGGATAACCTTGTGCTTTCCTGCGTTTGTGTAGGAGTTAGTGAGAGAAAAGCCATGTATGTGCATGACTTAGCATGTGTGGGTGCAGAAGAGATGCAATAACCCCATTCTGCACAGTCTCTTCGTCACGCCTCGCCTGCGTTTCAAAAGTCAGTGAGATATCGGAAGATTAAAACGTAATTTTTTGATCATCCTGTGCACATTTTGCACAAAACATTTTCGTCTAATTTTATTTCCGTGTCAAAATGTGCCACATGCAGAGAGAAGTGGTCAAAGTCAGACAAAATGTGAAAAATAAAAGTAGTCATTGACCAGCAGAATGACCTGTGTCAGTGTTAAATGATGATATGTTTGATTATTTAATCATTATTACTTGTGAATTAACACATAAGCAGCATTTTAATGATGTAGCTAGTTAAGGCAGAGATAGTTCTAACTACTTGATATACTGCTGGGTAGTTTAATCTATAGCACTGTATTATATTTTACAATATATTACAAATCAAAAAATACATTATTAATTATTACTATTGATCTAAGCATCTAAGCATTATTTTAATGTTATAGTGAGTTGATGTATGAATAATAAACTACTTTATATACTGTTGGGTAGTTTCATCTATAATCATATTTTACAATATTTTACAGGAAAAAGTAGAGTAACATCCTATCAAATATCCAAATCTTTTTTTAATCTTTTATTTAGGTCAAATATTTCAATTTTAGCCGTGTGATAAATATAGGCCCTGAACTGCGGCTAAAACACAAAGCTTGTGCTCTTCTAAGCTCTAGGGAAAGTTTGGGGGATGCAGTCACGAGTGGCTTCTTGTGTCCCGGTATTTCTTTAAACCAGCCTCTCACAAAAGCCTGCTCATCTCCGCTTAGCTATTAATACGTCTGTCTTTTTGCCATTGGTCATAAGTCTGACCTGTATGCAAATGTGTGGCAAAAATAAGCTCTAACAGGCTCTCAGAGGAGCATGTAGCGGCGTAACTCCTGTGCCAACAAGGGGCAGCTGCAACAGGCGACATGAAGCAGAGGTAGCAGCGTATATAAGAACTTAACCAACCAGTAAGTTTGCTAATCTCGTTTTTCTGAGTTTAAATTTCCTGGACATAAAGTGGAACATACTCTCTACCTCTAATTCACCTTACTAAAACAGAACATTTGGCAGAGGAAACGGAGCCTCATATGAGAAGTACGTGGAGAACTTTTTAAAGTCGAGCTGGAGGATGATGAGGGGTGGAAGGAGGAGTGCTGGAGAGCAGTAATTATTGTCAATCTGAAGTATGTGATTGAGGAAGCTTAGTGCTGATCTCTTCCAACGCACAGATCCGGCAACATTTGTGAGCTGCTTTACATAAAAAATCACAGTCTCAGGAACATTTGATGACCTTTCTATCTTGTGATTCACCTTTAAAGAAATTATAGGATTCCAGACTAACAAACTGACAGCAGAGCAAGGTGTTTTTCTCATTTGCCCTTTTTCCTCTACTCCCTCCGCCTCATTCTGTCCAATTCCTCACTGTCACACTCTTTAAATTTCATGTCTCTCACTCCCCGCAGCTTTTTTCTCTTTTTCAGTGTTCCTCTGAAAAAGAGGAACACTTAGTGCTACTCTCTGCCTCCTTTTCTCTCTGTCAGTCATCTTGATCACCTGTTGAAATGGCGGCATTCTCGATGCCACTCTCTCTCCTCCTCTCCTCTCCCTCTGTCCACCTCGCTGTTCTCACCTGTTCCCTTCTTGCAGACATAGGGCAGATTGTAGTTGCAGGGCACGTCGTTCCATTTGCCATTCTCATGAGAAATCATAACCACACAGTCCTCTCCTCCAGCGAAGAAGTTGTCTGGCTGGTTTTCACGCCAGTTCTCATATTGCTGCACGCACACACACACACACACACAAAACACACACACAAACACAAACACACACACACACACACACACACACACACACACACACACACACACACACACACACACACACACACACACACACAGACAGTTAGACAAATATATTCAAGAAACCGTTATTACTCTTTCTTTTTTAAACTGCAATTAAACATTATTTTCTTGAAACCAGACAGTAATTAGTGATCTTACAAGTTTACATTTTTCACAATAATCAATTCTGTGCGGAGCATTATTTATTTTTCTTCCCTAATTTTCTCTTTTGTTTTCCTCTTCTGACTTTGTTATCTTTGTGTTGTATGTAATAATAGAAAATGAAAATACAACTTGTCTCTGTTTTTTTTTAATTATTATAGTTTCTCAAGGGCCTTAAATTCCGCAGGGATCAACGGACGAAACAGCCACAGCCGGTTCCTCACCAGGTCCATCTTGTCGGTCCACTGAAAGTCGTCCTCCACTGTACGATCATTTAACCCGATCCAGGTGTTATCATGGCTCAGACCTGAGGAAGAGGTAATGCACAGGGAGAAATTATTACAGACTTACACAGAAAGGAAGGCACATACAGTACACACACTCACACAAAAACAGACATAAGGTAGTCTAAATTATACCACCTGAGAATGTAATACAGTCTAATACAAGAATAGATTGTACAGGATTGTTTCTATAATCTAGAAATTTTGTTTACATCACAATTAACAGCTTTTAGGCACAGTCTCAAGATTGCAGAAGTACCTTTTACAGAGTGATGTATCCAGAAAATTTGCAAAAGAAAAGGACAGTTGATGCGCATTTCAATCCACTACATTAATATTTGGAGCTGAGCACATAAATAGTTGGTGGTGCAAATTCTCCAGTCGGTTGCCATTAAAACTATTGCTGAAGAAGAAGAGGGCGTAACATGATGACATAATTAAAAGAGCACCAGTCAAACCTCCATGAGGAAAATGTGATAGAAAAATGAAATCTGTTCGTTTCATGTATTAATTTGAGGAAGGTTACAGTCTCCTTATTGCTCCACACAGATCGGATGTTTGCGTCTGCTGCTGTTTTTTCCTCTTTTAGTGAAGTGAAATCTTGAGTGACGAATAAGTCACATGCTTCGTGAGCGTCACGATTAATCCACTTACTCTGTTTCCATTGCATTTTGTCACATTTTGGTTTTATTCATACAGCACAAAAGAAAGCAGGGGTTAAATGTGCTAATACACATCCAATAAGAACAATCACAAAGTAGAACGGGTTATGCAATCGAGGTTAGGGTTAAAATCAGGGTCAAAAAACAGAGGCTAGGATATCCTGATTTTTAGTCCCTAGTATGGGTCTTCAAAAATGCTGGATCTTAAACTTCCCAAAATACAACCAACAGAATTTTCATTGGTTCAGTAGTACTCACAATGAGTTGTAAACTGACCTTCAGGGATAAAATTGGTAGAGTGCTCATTAAAATTACATGTTGTACTTTAGGTTATTCAACGCTCAGCCCAAGAGCTGAACGGCAGCAGACACAGCTCTGAGATCTTCCCTCCTTGGCCTGAACTGAGACACGAGCAATAACAGGGATATACCGTCTCGGTCTTTGATGCCCTGGTGATGAGATTTTTGTTTGTGCGTGAAAGGAAATTTCACTAATGGCGTTTTGGGTTAATCTCATCTGTGTGTGTGGGGGCGTCTGTGTGTGTGGTCGTACAGGCGCGTGCATGTGGATGCGCATATGTAATGGAATTTCAATCATGGTGTATCTGATTAACATCATTACCAGGCCCATTAATCTTCCTAATGGCTCTGATCCCCTTATTGCAGGGGTGGAGACGTCCATTTTCAAGGCGATTAAACACACTTTTTGGTAACTGTGTGCGTGTAAAAGAAAGATGGGCGCTAGATGGATGGCCCTGTCCTGGCATCTGTCCGAAACAGAGGGTAGAGCCAATATTACAGTTGCCTGCTGCTGGTGATGTAGTCTTATTACAACACAAGTGGCTGTGGAGTGCTGCCAGGGGATGAGAAGCTAAGATTGAGGAGATGAAGGTTTATGAGGCACCAAAGAAAGACTGTGTGGATATTAACATAGTAATGCTGCCTGGCACAGATAAACTGCTCTCTGTGGCCAAATATTTAAGTCTGTGAAGAGCACCCAAAAAGCTTGCATTAAAACCTAAGCATTGCAATGTTTCCATCTTCGCTCCTGTGCCAGAAATTCAAATAAGATTTGCAAATAATTCAGGACAACATGAAATACCAGCTGGGTTGGCTTTGCTACAAAGGGCAACACAATCAATAGCAGATGGTTCAGACAACCAGAGCAAGCTATTTGATGAATACTATTATCAAATATTGTGAATAAATGTAATTTTAAAATTATTTGACAGGAAAACCTCCTCCACCCAATACTTACGTTTTTTAAAACAATGGAATCTTGCTATGAGTCAACTTTTGTAAATGTAAACAGATAAATTTTCCGAAGGCATGAGACATCTTTTTCACACAAATCAACAAGTATTATAATTAAATGAAGTGCAATTTTTATCTTCAAGCTGGTCTTATTTCATCCAGTTTCAACAAACTGATACTTGTATTCCTTCACTGGACACAAATGAAGTTACCGCACCCACTGAAAGGATTTTTCACTGGTTTCACAACAAATCACATTCGAAGAAAGAATATGATAGTTTATTAAATGTTGTGTCACAGACACTAACATTAGAGCCTGTAGCAGCGTTTCATTGCAACAATTGGTGATACACATTTATTTGGCTGAACAGGCTCAGCTCCTGAGGGAGTTCTTCAGAGGGGACTGCAATAAACCCCGTCAAGGGCCATTCAGAGCTGAACCAGACAGACATTTATCACTGAGTTATGGAATACACATAAGACGAGAGGTGCCATCACCAAGTATAGTCATGATAAAGTAGAGGAGCAGACATAAATCAACAGCCAGTAAAAGCAGTGTGTCACAGATTGGAGGCAGACAGCAGAGTGAGAGGTGGTTAGATTATAAAGACCAAATCACTGACATTATTTAAATTAATTGGTGTCTTGTTTAAACGTGATTGGTGGCTGTGAGAGCCAGCAGATATTTCACGAGTTATAAAGCTGTGAAGTAGGAAGCGCAGCTAGTTTTATAGGTTTTTTTTTAATCACATTAAATTTTCTTTTGAAACTTTTCTTTCAAAACTTAGATCCTCAGCTTTCCTTAACATAGAGACATAGAAGACTTCTTGGTAATTTAACCATACTATGGCTAACTTTTGAGAAATTACACTTTTTGTGTCAGTTTAGCAAGACGAATGGCTCTAAATACAACTATACACAGCTATGCCTCAGCTGCTGTTGCTGTGGAGAAAAAGATCATTAGAGAAGTGAATCAGGGCTGTAGCAAATTTAAACACCTTATTATTGCAAAAAGAAACAAAAAACAGCACCATAGTTGCTCAGTTCATCTTACATTCACCCAGAACCTCTCAGTGAACTAATCTGAACTGTAAAATGTATCATCAGGTTTCAAAGAATAATCATTAGCTTCAGCTCGTCTTGCGTGGCTTTAGCGATGCACGAAACAGAATTTTAAGATTGGTGATTGGATTTTTACTTTCAGAAATAGCTGACTTCTCTTCTTAAGTTTTTATTTGCACTGCATTGTTACAGTGATGTTTTTATTAAAAAAAAAATAAAAGAAATTTTCCAACTCAATTGCTAATATGGGGCTAGCATAGTTTTTTTTTTAGCTATGCTAGCAGCATGGCTCTATGGATTGCCATATCGACTGCTGGTGGGTTCGTCCGCCGCTTTGGCCCAGGCTGAAACATCTCAACAAGTATGGGATGGACTGCCATGAAATCTGGCACAGACATTCATGTCCCGCTCAGGACGAATTCTAATAACTTTGCTAATGTCTTTACGCTTCATTTAGAGCTGTTATCAGTTCAAAATTTCAATTCCAGTACTTTTCCAAAATCTTGGCTTATGAAAAACTACTCGAAAACTGCTGACATTCTCATCAGCCTCAGCTGTACTCTGTGTTTACTGCTAATTAGCAAATTTTAGCATATAACACATTCAATTAAGATGGTGAACATTACACCCGCTTCACATTAACATGCTAGCATTGTCATTGTGATTATGTTGCTATGCTAGCTTTAGCATTATCTCAAAGCACCGCTGTGTCTACATAAAGCATCACACAGCCACAAAGCATGGCTGAGTGTCTTAGTCCTGTAAACTCATGATTCAACCAGGAGACTTTTTAAGGCCATAAGACGCTGGAAATGCTCCCACTAGCAGTCACCTAACACTACAGATAATGAATAGGACTTTTACTTATGGAAGCCTCCATGCCCAATCCTATCTGCTTATGTACGATTTCCTGCTGTCTAATCAGATAAGAACAGACACATACACAGGCTACACTGTCTGTGCCAATTTTGTCCTCGTCCTCGCATTTTCCTCAACCTAAACCCACCTCTGATGAAGTTCTGCTCAGCCAGGCTGTGGATGCTGGCCAGGTGGGCGCTGTGCTCCCTGCAGTCCTTCTCGGCGTCCTCCCAGGTATGTCTGCGGCTGAAGTACCTGTAACAGTGGCCGTGGAACTTCCGCCATGTGTGCTCGCAGCCCTCTGTGTCTGCAGGTGTGTGTTTTTTTTTTTTTGGGAGGGGGGAGGGGGGGGAGAAAAGAGGGGTTTAATTGAAAGAGTAGATTGAAAACTACAGTGATTAGTCGATGGAAAATCGATGTGGGAAGAGAAATGTATACTAGTGTTGCACAGGAAAGGAGTAGGGGGCTTTTGGACTAACGAGGAATACCACCGTTATATTTTACTATTTCTTTTTGTACCCAGACACAGAAAATTCCTCCTTGTGTCCTGCAGCCCACACATTCCCCCTCTGCCCCTCTCCTTCTTACTTTTCTTTCTATCGTACCCTCTTGCCTAAAGTGCCCTTTGCGAAACTCCTCTCTGTCTCCATCCCTCCCTTCACCCTCTCTCTGTGCCTTCTTCTCTTTGATTTGACTTGGACTTTTAATCCACAGCGGAGGCAAGCCAAGGCTTAGACCAGCCAAAGGGCGTTTTAATCTATTCAAATGACAACAGTCCTTAGAAATTGCTTCCAGTGTGCAGCGCTCGCTTGGTAATTAAGCCCTGTCACAGTCCTGTCAGCGCATTGACTCTCCCTCCACTCATCCATCCATCCCTTCCTCCTTCTCTCCCTTCATCTTTCTCATCTATCCCCCCCTTATCTCTCAGGGGGTTAGCTGTGTGGCTGTGAGCTGTACATCTCAAATGTGATGTGTGTGTGTGTGGCATTCCATTTCATGAAGGATTGTCTATGTGTGTAAATCTGAATGTGTGCAAATGTATGTATAGTCGGTGTGGTTGAGGCTCGATATGTCAGCCAAGCCACCTCCAGTTTCCCCTCATCCTCACCCCCTCTTTCGCTCCACTCCCTCCCTAAAGTCCTGGGATCAGGGAAAAGGCCTCAGCTTTCCCTCCAACAAATGTGAAGCGACACCAGTAAATTGGGCAGTGCAAATTGGGCCGTATGGGGCCCTGCTTAGTATGCAGAGAGATACAGTTTGGCCGTGGAAAGAAGAGGAAGAGGAAGAGGAGAGGAGAGGAGAGGAGTGGAGAGGAGAGGAGAGGAGGAGGAAAGGAGAAGAGTCCATTATGAAAGCCCTTTTACACTGTAATATGAAATAAGGGCCTAGAAACCTTCATCCTGCATTGAGAGAGGAATGGCTTTTCACACTGTTAAGTTCCCCTCCATTTACAGTGTTGTTCAGGGCCATTTGAGTCACAATGCTGTGAAGTGCAGTGACATATTTTCACAAAATGCAATACACTGGGTCACAGTAAGACAGGTGAAGCTACATTTTGTCTCTTAGAATGAGGTTTGGCAAAGGTCACTACTTTGAATCAATATATTTGGTAATTTAACAGATATTTATATGTTTTATCTCTTGCAGCTCAATCCATTAGCTGGCTCAGAAGCTGTACACAAGCACTTTGAATGCCCCCAGTGAGTGTAAAAGTGACACATACTGACATTGAGAAATGATGATGAGCAGTGTGTGAGAAAACTGTTCAATGTACAAAGCATCACAATGTGTCCAACATGTTACCATACAGTATCCTTGTATCTTGTACTTAGAAGGTAATTTTTGTCTCATATAGCCCTGTCATGTCAACAATCAGACAGAGGCACGTGTAACCATTTCAACATTCACAGAGAGAGAGAGAGAGAGAGAGAGAAATGAAGAATGAAGAGAGTAATGTTTGCATGGAGGCAAGTGTCTGTCCAGCTTTATTACCCTTTTATGCTCTGGTGCAATTTAGCACTGTTTGCAATTCATCATTCTCCCACGGGCCTGTTCGACATGCATTCATTCAGTCCCATAGAGTGGCCCTGATGCAGATGCAGTTCTACATAGAGAAGAGGCCTATTCCCACTGCTACAGTGAGTCACAGCTACAGTTGAATATTGAATCCCAATATCAAATAGTGTCCAGTTTTGTAGTATTTTATATAGCCACAGGTTTTGTATGGCTGCTTGAGTTCAGCAAAAAGAAGAGCGACTGAGGAAGGAAATATTCACGCACACACAAGACGTGGAGCTTGATACAAATAATTATTAGCATTTCTTTACATATAAAATGAGGTTTATCACACCAGAAACATTTTGAGAACATAATAAATCTATGTCAGGCACATGAAAATATGACAAAACTGACATTAAAATACATTCCTCTCCTTCATCTGAATTTACAGTGTACTTATGGACTTTATTAGACCAAGATCTGTCACACACTCACAGTAGTAAATCAGCAGATCTGTGTTGTGCTTTAGTGCTATAATACGTAAGTATTACTTTTAGCATATGCATGTCTGGTCCCTAACATATAGTAACAAGCACTTGATAGTTTGTTCTCTATTTTCTCGACCTCTCGTGTTTTATCCGTACTACAGAATTACTTTGTTTGTTAGTCCAACACAAACATTCAGTAACTATAGAACCTCATGAACTTCAGGTCAGATAATCAGTGGGATTACTGGATCGCCTCCTTACTCCTGTCCTTATTTTATCTAATAATGTCTTCTGAGCAATGCTGCCAGTCGCTCTGACACTGATTGTAAATGTAAATGTAAATGTAAATGTGGTGAATTGCTTCATTACTTTGCTGGCTCAAATTTCTCCTGTTAGTCTGGGGATTTAATCTGATGACCTCGAAACACGCTAATGACACGAAACCCAATTATCCATTTTAACATTTTCAGCTTCCTGTGGGCGGCTCAGTGGCCCTCTGGTTAGCCCTGTTGCCTTAACGGCAGGATGAGTCCGGGTTTCACTTCCCATTTGGACTTTTGTGTGCATGACCTCCTCATTTACAAAGAGCTTCCATTTTACAATGCACAGTGGGAACGCTAATCTACTCATAGTTTCAGACACGAGTACAATGTCTGTCTCTTATAGCTGAGCCAATTAAATCACTTGATAGAAAGAACTCAATTCATATCTTAGTAAAGATGGTTTTGTCTAAACTCTTTTGCATTGCTTGGAGATGAGTAAAAACCCTTTAACACGTGAGCACAGCGAGCACATGAAGCCATAGTTACCTAAAAATATCTTTAACATGCTGGAGATCACTGATAAAAATATCTGGTGGCTTTCTCTGTTTTTAGGATTGTGACAAATATTATCCTGTTTACATTCACTAATAATGGTAACAAAGAGCAAAGATGAAGAGATGGAGATGGAAGATAGGATCTGCATTTACAGCCCTTCCCGTGTTACAGGGTATATTACAAAATCTACTACTGATCTATAGTGAAGATCATAACATAAATACCTAAATATTAGAATGCACAAGTTAAAGGTAGCAGCACAAATAACTTGAGGCTATATATATAGAAACCAGGCAGTCTCTGCGTCTGTTAATTTGCCTTGTTACAGCTGCATTTGAATAACGAGGTCTTTTTCCAAACCAATTAATTTTGCATTAAGCATTATGTAGATTTTGAAGCTAACAATCCCAATGAGACTGCACAGTATGGAAACATATTATTACAAGATGAAAAAAAATCCCTAGCTAATATTTGTTATGAATTCTCACTCCATCCAAGCCTTATGTCTGTTAGTGCTAGGATGCTAATGAACTGGTAACGATTACAGATTTTTGCAGATTATTTCCCCCTGTTTAGATTTATACCTGCTGAAATGATCTTAAAAAGAAAAACAACAGACTGGGTATTTATGGAAAGGTTTAGCTGCCTTCAGACTGACAATATCCCTGAGGAAAAAATCGCAGCCTTCGCATTAATTTGAATGAGGCCAGTTCGTCGGGCTCTGGCAAAAAATACAGTGTCGTCTGGCAAAAATTTGAACCAGGCTCAACTTTTGCTGCAACGCAACGTCATCTGGCAATGAACCTTGATGGAAAGGTTTGACCCAGTGTGATCTATAACACAATAGCAAATGCTGTCCTTTTGCAGCTTTACACCTCCTTGTGCAATGAGAGCATGCTTCTGAACACAGTTTTACATTAGCATTATCTTGCCCAATGTTACTGCTGTTTCTCTGGTCTTATGGGACCAAAATCACTCACTGCTGATGTAATTTTCTCTGCTGGCTGCAACCTTATTCTTTCACCCCATTATCAGACCTGGAAGCTACCTGCTCAAAGTGTTTGCCCACATGGCAGCTGGTACATTGTATTAGCATCGGGAGTGGGTCCAGTTTGACTCCAGGAGAATGGGTTGTTATCTACGGGAACAGGGACAGGAAAGTCTGGGTAGGTATCACAGACAGAGAGAGAGAGAAAAAAACGCACACAGAAATACGGACAACTATAACTTAAACATACACACCTTCATTGAATCAAACAACCTCTGCTGTGGGGTCTAGACTGGCAGTCAGCCCAGAGTCTGTGTGTGTATAAGGCTAGTGCTGGCCAATTTTTACTGAAAAAAAGCTGGTGTCCGAGGGAGACAAAAACCTAAAGGCAGACAAACTAAGTGCATCAAAAAACAGTAAGATACAGAGTGGGAAGAAAGAAAAGAGAGAGAGAGGCAAAATAAGACAATGAAGGAGTCAGAGAAACAGAGTTGGAGAGAGAGAGAAAGACAAAGGAGTGATCAAAAATAAACAGGCATGTTTTCTCCCCCTCAGAACTTCAACCTATTCTCTGCTGATTTCTTCTCCCACTTGCTGACAGTGAGGCTCAAAGCCTGACATCACATCAACCTCTTCAAATATTTAGACGTTATTCAAGTTGTCTTCTTTTTCCCATTTTCCCTCTCAGGCGGAGAGAGAGGTAGGGGGCCTGTTTCAGCGATTAATATTCTCACAGACTTTAGCGAATGGCAGTTAGGAAATAAAAGGCCATACACTTCGAGCTGACTGATTGGATCGTTTATACACATCACCAAGAGATATTTCTGCTGCTCGGCTTTTTTAGATCCCCTGAATGATGAAACAGCATGTCTTTGCATTTGTGTGTGTGCGGGTGTGTACGTGCTGCCATTTTGCCTCCTCCCTGACTCTTTGAAAGCTGACAGCTCAGTGTCCCATTTGCGAAAGGGCAGATGACAGTAGTCCAGAGAGAGAGGAAATAAGTGTAAGAGAGAGTTAGACAGATATAGAGAGAGGGGGAGACGAGGTAGAATCTGCTGATAACCAGTGACAAAAGGTGACAATGGGAGGAGAATGTGCAAACCGCTGTGGAATTATTAATGGTTATTACGAGGGCATTGTTGATTAATGGAACATCCTAATAGTGTGATTCTCACAATTAGGAGTAATGGATTTTACAGTAAAACAGCTACATAGCTTAACATGAATGACGGATGTCAGTCTGACTGCTCATTCTGCATAATAAGACCATAGATGTGTCTTTGCTGATTGATGCTGATGGAGTACACTGAGGTAAAAGGGAGGGCAGCACAGGCTTTTACAGTAAATAGCCAAAAATTCATACAGCATACACACAGCTGGGCCATTTACTGTGTTTTGACACTTTGTGTAATTAGTGTATAAGGCAAGGACAGCACTCACAATTGGCACACACCGTATTCACTTATGTCCATTGTCTGCATCCTCTGCAGTCTTATTCTAGACAGGGTGTGATGCAGGTAACGGTACACTAGTATGCGGCTAATGTAAAGTGAAAACACGCATTGCAGATGTGCACTCATCATCATCATCATCCTCCAAAAATACAATGTTTAAAGGCAAAAACCTTTTCATGTATGTGTGTGCAGTTTGGCATTTTTTTTAAAGCTGCTACAGTCAATATTGTTATATCAATAATGGTTTAAACACTATGTGTGTGTGTGAAAGGGGTTAGTTGTAGCAACAAATCCACAGAGAATTGTCACCCAGCTGAGCAGTTTCCCTGCTTTATAGCATGTTTCAGCTCACTGTTTCGGTTTGACGACCGGCAACTTTATTGTTTCCATTCATTCTCACTGCTCCCATCAGCGTTGTTTTCAACAAAAGCAGGGAGCTGTTTACAGCAAAATAAATAAAATAAATACATTTTTAAAACCCTCTGATACCCCAACTGTAGGCTATCTGCTCATCACCAAACTGCAGACAGGAGAAGTTAGTGACTAGCTGAACAGAGGTGAACAATTCCCTCAGGAGTTAGTGGAGAGTCAAACCTGCTCTCTAGCTTTCTCTCTCTAAAGCTAAAAGTACAGTGAATACTGGACTTATATTAATCAAGTGGCCAGAAACACTACTCCAAATGTATGCTAATGTTGCTCTGTGTCTGCTGGATGTGTAAATAGCCATCTATTTGCCAACCATTTGCTAACCACACCCAAGTGGCCAAAAAATCAGTTTAAGGAGATTACCAGGAACGAGGGACCCAGAGGAACTGAACTCTAGAACTAAATTATTCCTTTGGCATATTTGTGTTCTCACCACATCTGACAACAAAGATTAGGGAAATTAGGCTGATAGGACAAAAAAAATTATTTGTTTTTTACAACAGGAACGAAGAGTCATCATGTTGATCTTTGTAAATAACTGCTGTGAGACTGTGTGATGTTTGCATGGTTGTTGGAGTTGGAGACCGGCAGAGGTGGATAGGTAGAGTGAAATCGTCAGAAAGGATAGTCACCTGGCTCCATAGTGATAATGATGCATGGGTCGTTTTCTGCTTATTTTTCTGATTTAATACATAATCTCTTTAAAACTTTTATCGAACAAAGTGCATTTTTTTGGTGCAAACTTTCTCTGCGATCTTTTTGAGACTACTTGGGAAGTCAGCCGCACAACTTTTTTTCAAGCATCGTATTGATACTTGTGACATGCAGCCACTGTCTGCAAATCTGAATCAGAGTCAAGGGATAGTAGTATGACAGGAGTAGGCACTTTGGTGGGCAGGAAACAAAACTGGAATCAAAGTTGCTGTGGTAGAGTGCAGGTAAAATTCATGAGTTCCTAGAGAGGCTGCTGGAAAAGTTCCTGTGGGGGAACTGAACCACAGGATACCAACAAATGAGTGACACGATGGAGTGAAATAGTATAAGCAGGGCTTCATACCTTTGCCAGTGAAGTACTTGTACAGTTTTCCTGGGTATATCAGAAAGAGGAAGATCAGAACTACACTAAACCTCTAGCACAGCTCAAAGTACTGTTTTACAGCTCTGCAATAGGAACATTCATTAATGCACAGTAGAAGAACAGAGACCCTCCTGTCTCCCTCCATCTCTTCCTCTCTTTTTTATCAATTTCAACAACTGCTCTGATGCTTCCTTTCTCTTCTTCCTTCACTGTTTCTTTCTTTTCTGACTGAACTTTCTTCCACCCAGGAAGAGAGTATGACAGTTTGTTTAGGAACATTGTCTAATTAAGCACCTTAAATGAGAATGAGTTAGTCCTTCATCTCTCCAGCCTTCCTGTTTGGAGAGTGGACTGGCAAGTGTTGGACATAATAGCATATGGAGCGAGCTGTTTTTTCTCATGAATAGCCTCTGCCAGGCTTTGGCAAAACCTCAGGGATATTTTGCATGTACCTGCCTGAGTTTGTTAGTGTGAGTGTCTGTCTGTGTGTTGCCCTCTTCAGGACCCCACTGTGGGCAAGGTAAAACAAAAAGCTCCATCTCCCTATCTTCTCAGTCTTGCCATGTGTCCCTCTCGACATGTTACCAGAACGCATGAATCTTTATTAGCCTTAATAGCCTCAAAAATAGCAGCAAGGTTGGCAAACTCTGACGCCTCAGCCTCTCTGTCAGCTCCGAGAGCGGATGCTAAGTCACAAAATCAAGAACAATAAGATAAAAAAGAAAAAACAAACTAAGAACTAAGAATTAACATCACACAGCAAAGTGCAGCTTCAAGACCACAAGTTCAGGCAAGGTGCTCAGTTTTTGACCAAGTTTGGAAGTAAAACAATTTATTTAAAACCTTCGTCAATATTGGACGATTCTGCAAAATTTGTAATATGAGCAACAACAGGTTTTTTTTTTAACATTCAATGCCAACGTTTTTTAAAATGTCACTTTCTACACTATCTGTGCATGACAAATACAATATGGTTAAAAGAGTTCTCCACTGATTTAACACTGCACATCTAAAACATTGTTGGACTCGTGATGGACAATTTAAAGAATAAAGAACAAAATCGATGAAGCAAACCAGAGATTTCATCTTTATTCCATGGCTTCTTCGTCCTTGTGCCTCAACTGCCAACATTTCAGTCCACACTGTCCACCCAAGAAGAACAAAAGCACCAGTCGCTTCAGCAAGTGCCCTAAAATGACATATGTTTATATTCAAGTCACGATGCCCTCCAGTGGGTGTAGTTATTATGATGGGAACAAAGCAGCAAGTAAGGTGACGCTGTTGTACAGCATCAAAGTTTGTGTACGAAGGAGGTCAGTGTAGAATGGCTGTGTCAAGAAAACATCAGACTTCAACACAGGAGACGGATTATTTTCCCGTTTCAAACCAAGTTTTGTTTTTGCTTGTTTGTTTTTTTGTTTTTTGAAGCATGACCATGATCGTTCCCTAACCTTAAAAAAGGGGCTTAATATTGTAACCATGATGAAGAGGGTCCCCTAACTTTCATGAATTATCAATTTTAACCCAAACCACATTTTTTTAACCTTAACAAAGTACTTAATTTAGTCCAAACCATGATCTTTCCCTAAACCTAACCAAGTTGTTTTTGTGCCTAAACCTAACCAAACCTTTAACCACACCGTTGTCATTTTAGAGGGCACGGCTAAACGACATGTTAACTTGTTGGTTCGGTCAGAGACTCAGATGTGTTATGCTAGAAACAGCTAATGTAGCTTAGAGCTGCTAGCTTTAAACAGAGATGAGGAGCAGAGGCTTCTTTCTAACTCCAAACCCCAAAGACTTTTTTTCATTTACAAACTTGTAGTCATCAGCCCGAACCAACACTGACTCAAGCGACCTCATTCGAGGACATCAGTTTTTGCAAAAACTCCCTCTGGAGTCACGAAGGGCTTTATACAACTTTATTTACACATGCAGTAGTTCTACCCAGGACATGTAAACAGACTATGATGGGTAAAATTAGCATAATTCCCCCTTTAGGTTAGGGAAAATAAACTATGATTAAAGTAAGGTTAGGGTTAGACAACTAAAACATTTAATTAAGGTTGGGAAAATACTACGGTTATGGTTAATAAGAATATGAAAGTTAATTGCAGGTTGTTAATGGGATGCATATTAAGTTCTCCTGCATCAAAGTCCGATGTACATCATTTATTGACACTGAATTTTGGCATTAGATGTATAGATCGTGAGCTGCAGAATTGTCCTGTGTGGACGTAGCTCTGAGGGATGGACTGCTTTAACAGGGCTGTTAAAACCAGATACTCTGTACTTTCTGAACTTTGCAACTGAGTGCACACATCAGTCAATATTTGTCCCTACTGACTGTAAATTACAAGTAAATAACCTTCACTGTAAGCAAGAGAACCTGCATAGACTATGAAAGCAGTTGTGTTTGAGCGAGATAGTGATAGAAAGTGTGAAATAACAGAGTGATAGGAGGACTGCATCCGGTTCTTTTTTTAAACACTTCCCGCTGCTGTTAGTAAGCTCAATCTGCTCTCCTCGTCATTAGTCTCAGTAGCCTACGCAACCTCTGCTGCCTGCTTCCAATCTGCAGCACTTGTGTTGCTGTTGGCCTCGACGTACTCAAAAGTCTTCCTTTCTGTCTGCCCCAGATTCACCTGCTGTTCCTCTTTGGGGGGGAAGGTGTACTCTACTTTGCTTTAAGTTCCCTGTAATGCTGTCTTGTTTTTGTTTTTCCTGTCAAATGCAACTTACTTCTCTGCGTCTGTGCATGCGTGTACAGTATATTGCGTGTGTTTGAAAATGTGTGGTAAGCCTCCTTCCTGGAACAATTTAACTTATACTGGGTTTAGATGACGTGGTGTATAATGTTCTCCCTGCACTTGCTGACAACTACACACTTCGCCAACACACTTCTGGTGTGGACTCGTTGGCATGCTCGCCTGTGTGTTAGCCTCTGCTCAACCAATAGCTGCCAACAACACTAACCAATACCAGCTGTTTAGCCTATTGGGGGATGTAGCATGTCTTTCCAGAAACAAAAGTAATAAAAACTAATGATTTGATGTATGGAAACAGATCAAGGAACAGTTTGTGAAAAGTGGAGGACGATGGATGAAATGTGAGCCACTCGTAGCCGGCCTTCACTGTGAGTTCAGGGTAGCAGCAAACACATTCCTCACAGATAACCAAGCGGCAGCCAGACAGTTTGGGATTAATTAGCTACACAAGCCTGTTAACACAGGCTTTTTGTTTCCAATTTGTGCATTATTTGTTCTGTTAGGAGACAAAGAGAGAGAGGGAGAGAGAGAGAACTTATTTCCTTTGGGTTAGATTATTGTTTTATTAAAGTGGTTGTTTTGTGACTCCAAGTTATTGCGCCCCACTTTAATTTCATTGCTTGGAGTTCTAAGAAGCTGCTGAATAAATGCACAGGAAAGAAATCTTTTGATATTTGGAAGGGTACATGGGTAGATAGTGACCGAGTGACTGAGTTTTGTTTGTTCATGTGTGTGCGGGTGAGACAAATGAGTGTGCCGCCAAAGTGGAAAAGAAACACAAATGTGGAAATGCGAGTATCTGTCTGTGTGTTTGTACTTCTATCCTTGCAAGCACCCATTTCAGTTTTAGGCCTTGAAGTGATTTTTTTCTGGTCCTCATTTTCTTCAAAGAGCTGTTTGAGGGCTAAAGCTTGGTTTTATGGTTTTTTCCCTCCCTTTTGATTATCAAAAAACTCATGATACATCTTACACATTCACATACTATTAACATAAAGTAAAATAAATCAAAAGTGAAGTAAAATAAAATGAAAAAAATAAAATAAAATAGTCAAACTAAACTAAAAACCAAACAAATCAAAACAAATATAGATCAAACGGAACCTTGTTATTTTAAAAAGCAAATTCCAAGTCATTATTGTCCATTATTTTCACCATCTCTGCTCCATTTACAAATATTTTTTCAAAAAGCCCCCTGTTGGCTGCGTACATGGTCCTTGTGTGCAGTTTTATGAAGTTTATGAATAGTTTCCACCTTTCAATCTCCTTGTTTTCATGTAGTGCATAGTTCCTGGAGTTGTAGATGACGTGTCTTGCTGTAGAGAGTACAATGTTAATTTGCCTATTATTTACATCTGCCCTCTTTCTCTGTTGATCTGAGCAGTAATGTCCAGTGCCAGTCCTTTTGGTCAGTATCCCGAGGCCACAGCGGCTTCCGAGGATATCCTTGACCTGCTCCTTGAAGTCGATGCAGACGGGATAGTGGAGAAAGACGAGTTCCAAGTCCTCCTCTTTCTCCCTACATACAGTGCAGTCTCTCCCATATACTTTTTTATTGATTTGGTGAAGGATGACGGCCGTGAAGATCCTCCTGTGTCTTATTTTGTAATCTGTGTTTGCACATTGCGGGTTGATGTTCGGCCAGCTTCAGGGAAATGCTTTCTGCCAGTTTAATGCTGATGCAAGCCTTTCTGTGACCTGCCTCAGAAATGTGGTGTACCAGAATTTTTATTTGATCCACAGAAAGTTCTTGGTGTTTGAACTGGTCGACAGGAGGGATAAGATTAGAATAAGGTTGTGGTTTGGCTAAGCATAGGTGGCTATGATGCATCATGTCAATGAGGGTACCTTAAAACAAACAAAAAAAGTAAAAACATATGCATCTTTGTGTGCCTTGGTGTCCGTGTGCATGTCTGTTAGCCGAAGGATCTCTAACTTCACAGAAGCATCACATCCACACACACACGCAGTCATTGCACAACAGCAGATGCACTGACACAAATGCACTCCTATGGCGACACACAGATTTACACACATGTACAAACACACTCACAGAGCGTGACAAAGCCTCCTGAGGTGTACCAGAGAGGAGAGGCACAAAGAGATGCAAGAAGTGTAGGGAGTGACAGCAGAAAGGTAGGGAGAGAAAAGAAAAATAAGGAAGGCAACATGAAACAGAGGTGTCTACAGTAGTGGAATAGCAAAGTAACAAATCCACACTCTCAGTTGTACACATTATGTCTCTTTTCTCCCTAGAAAGACTGAGGAGGAAATGTATTGCGGAGTGAACAATGGATAAAAAGACTGGGGGAAAGAAGCTGATGAGACGAAGGCAGCTTATACTTTCTCTGTCACTTTTTACTGCAGTCAGGCTGAGGAAGATTTGGTTTCTGCCTCTGCTGATTAGGCGGCAAACCAAAAAGACAGCAGGACAGACTCAGCAGTTAGTTTCAGCGCTGGGATGAGATGAGAGCAAAACAGCTCACTGGTGTCTTTGTTACTATAATCGCAACAGCCTATTCTTTTAAACAAATATCCGTTCATTACTGATACAAAACTGTTAAAAAAAACAATAACAAAAGGATGAATTCAGTTGTTTTGCACAGTTATAACTACAGTGCTGATTATCTAAATAATACAAATACTGCTGAAAACCTTGGCTACTGACAGAAAATGATCGTTAATCTGTAAAACTCTTGAGTTTCAAAATGTTTTACAGACAAAAAAACTAACCTTGTTCACAACAACAAAAACCAAAACATGTAAAAAACATATAAATATAATTATAAAAATTGCAGAATAACTATCCATTTCCTCCTCTCAGTCACTACATTCACTGGAGTATTTCAGCCCTGTCAACTTACTATTATTGACTCTCAGATGGGATCACCATGGTAACAGGCCAGAGGGAGCCAGCAGCTGACCATGTCTACCCAGCAGTGAGCTGTTAGCCCACAACGCGTACACCTGTACATGCCCAAACACACACACTCACGTACACAAAGCAAATGAGACAGAGAGAACTGGACCACTTTAGTGAGACAGAGACCAATTGGATGACATTTAAATGGATGAAAGCCTCGGTGCAACGAATGAGTTCATTTCCGCTTTTCATGTCGCAGTTCAGACCTCCCTCTGGATATCAAACTGGGATCACGCTGAAATGGCAGAGCAGAGCCTGTTGCGAATTGTACCTTTCACAGCTGAATCCTATATTTATGTGAATGCGAGGCGACGAGAGATTAAAGCGACAGGAAAACAGAGACTTTCGATTTACACAATCAGACCTGCTGCTCCCAATCAGCCATGAAGGCAGCAACGCAGTGGGAGAGGAAACGTACGCAAAGCTCCAGTGCATGTCAAACGAGAGGCACACTGTGGCGATGTGTGCATATGTGTTTGGGAAAGAGGAAATAGGGGAGATTAAAATGACACACTCTATAGTGTAAGCATGCAATACTGAAGGCTGGTAAAATCAGACTCTCTATGCAGATAAAAAAGGCTCATGCTAAGCTAAAGAGATCACACTCGATTCTTAGTTTCAGGTGATTATACACCAGTGAAAACATAATTATAAATATTAAATTCCATTTCTGCCAATCGACCCCCCTAAGTCCTACACACTGGTCCTTGAAGGGCTTCTTTTTGTTTCTTTTGTTTACTTATTCATGATCTGCACCACAGGAGGGGCATGAATATTAAAGAGGCAACCCGTAACCATAGGGAAATCACAAGAAGCAGTTACCAAAGAAACATTTGCTGTAGCGAAACATCAAAAATGGCAGAAAAGAGTTAACAAGAATCTGGACCTCTGTAAGATTAAAGGAGCACTCCAACTATTTAGTGTTGCGCGTCCATGAAGTTGGTGGACTTGCGACCGACATAATGATCTAAACTGAAGCAGCCATGGCCGAGTTATCCTGATTCTTAGTCTGAACATGGTTCAAGCTCCAAAATCACCTACGATTCCCATAATGTAACTCAATAGCATCTTTTGTTACATCATACCTGGCCGGTTAGTGCCCTCATCTTTCAAACTCCATAACATCAGTTTGTAACTCAGGCTTTTATTCTTAAAATGTGTAGTCGCCACACCCAAGCTTTGACAAACCCAGATGACATCACTATGGCATCGTCACGGTTATCTCTCAGACTTGACAGCCACTTGAGAGTCATGACAGACATTACACAACTACGAAGTGCTCTTTTTGACGAGTAAAGGGATCTTCATATGTAAAATCAGTGCCGTGCCCCCTTAAATTGTGGAAAAAAAAGTGACAAAGGAGAAACAAGATTAAAATGACCAAGGCGTGCTTCACTTAATCAAACCTGATGAGAGCTTTGAGTAGTTCTACAATCAAGTGGTTTTTGTTTGATTTAACGAATTTTTAGAGTAATGAAGAGAATTATCCGGTAATTTACAAGAAAAGTGCAAAAATCACAGTAGTCTGAGAAAATTAACATCTTTTCATGTCCCAGAAATGTTTCCCTTTTTACTATAAAGTCAATCATCTTTTTGACTAGAACAGAGATGTAAACAAAGGCAATAAAGTGGATGAGGAAGGGAAAGCTTTTCCACAAGTCAACTCACGCAGAAATGTGACGTGATAAGTCAGTAGCTGATGTGCTTGAGCGAGGCCACAAGTACTGTAGTTTTTACAACATTTAAAATTTCCTGCTTTATTTTGCCTTTCTCTGGCATCGCTCTCTTCTCTCCTCCTCTCTGTATTGATTGCTCAGTCCCCAGAGTCCCAGATCCGACCAGACCAAAGCAGTAAAAAGCAGAGCGAGACACTGGAAGCCAGACACATGGAGAGAAGACAGATATTCATAGCCAAAACGCTTCTGAAAGATGAGGTCAAAGGTTGGGCTGGACCAGTGGAACTTGGCTTTATAGGTTTGTGTAAATCAGTCCGGTTTTCTAAACTTCCCTCCACCTCTCCTTCATTCCCTCGCTCACTTTCTCCTTCCGTAAAATCTCACACTTTTGTTTTTATTCTTTAAAAATTAATTGTTCTTTGGTTGATCTGGTATTTTAAGAGATGAACAGTTTGCATTATTTAGCCATCACATTGCTAGTTTGCAAGGATATTCCAGACTCACATTTATTTCATTCCCATTGCATCTCTGTACCTTTGGTGCAGGGGTTCGCAAAGTCTGGCACTGTGGGCAACCCCCAGGAAAAATTGAGACAAATCCACCCCTTAGACACCCCCCATCTTTATTTCTTTGCCTACATATGTTTTATATTTGGCAATTATGTACCAATAAAGTATGCTGAATTTGCTATTAGCAGTTCTCGTTTGCAATGTACCCGTGGATGTAGAGACAACTAGCGTTGGCTTACTTTGATATTAAAGAAATCTTCAAAATGTGATGATTCTCAGGCAAGTTCTGTAATTGTAAGGAGCTTCTTTCATTTGTTATTCCAAACTGGATTCATGTATGTTTATTCACGATGGACATGGGAGATAATGATATCCTTGGAAAGTGTAAGTCACGTTGAAATCTAAAAATACGTGTATCATGTCTGTGTACTCGGATGTGACTGAGTAATGACTCCAAGAAGGAGTATAAATTTTTAATTTAGCAAATTGTGGCTCATGCCTCGGGTCTCAACCCTTCATCTCCACCGTGGCGAGGTTTTGCCTCACAGTCTGAAAACCTCTGCTTTATTGTATGCTAAAGTGTCTTTATTTGAGATTTTCATTTAAAATAAAAATTAATTATTTATTGTTGTTTTTTTTTACTGTGTTTAATTAGAAGGAGTCTGACACACAATAGTCAGCTAACGTTCATTTCCTCCCATTTTTTCTCTTCAGTGTCTATTACTAGAAGCATTTTCTCAGCTCTCACAAAACCTCGTTTACTTTAACCTTCAGTGATTAGCATCTCCTTATACAGCAGGAAACATACAAATCTTGGCTGCATCGGGAAACAAAATCCAAGTGAAAATCGAATTAATCTAATTGATCAGGTTCTTTCAAAGGATCGGGGTATTTGGTTGTTAGAATGGGATCAACCCCATGTTCACAACAGCTGCCGGTATTCCTCAGTGCTGTTTTGCAGTGACATGTCGGCCATGTTTTCATGTAACATGCAGGTTGTGAGCAGCCTCCTTCACATCCCCCTTCTCACAGGGGAATTCCCATAATGAGAGACGAAACCAGCTGGACGCAGGTGTTCTGTATAAAACCAATACATTATTCTACAGGGCTTCCCTCTCCCCCTCTGTCTCCTCCTTCACCTCTTTGTCCACATTCACATCCTCATTAACTCCATCTCTCTCAGTATCCTTGTTTTTTTTCCACTTCTGTCTCCAGATCCTGATCTTTTAGCATCATCTTATTCTCCTGGACCACGTCTTCATACTCCTCTTCCTCCCTTTCCCCCTCTTCATCTTCATTCTGCCCCCTCCACCTGCTCTTCACTCTAATATCACTTTGCTTGTCCACCATCTTTGTCTCATCCTTCTCATCCTCCACTGCCTTGTCTTAATTCTTTATTCATTTTTGCCATCTCCTCTTTCCACACCTTTTTCTCCTCCACCACCAATGTACTTTTTGTGGTACGTCTTTCTCCGTCTCCACTCTGCCCCCACCCAATACACACCCTTTTATGAAGTGACCCAATGAGTGAGATGAAAAAGCAGTGTTTTTGTCCACATTGTTACCTTTCTCGCAAGTAGCTCCTCCATAGCTGGGCAGACAAAGACAAACAAAGGAGTTGATCTCATCAATGCAAGTTCCTCCGTTCTGGCATGGATTAGACTGGCAGTCATCAATGTCTGGAGGGAGAGAAAGGGTGGGAGAGAAAAAAAAGGGGAGGGGACTCAGGTTAGATACAACCGCACACACACACACACACAAAAACTTACACACACTAACAGCACTTTCCAAATGGCTACTTTTTTAAGTACTTGCCAAAGCTTGTTACTGAACAAACCCCTGAGAGATCAAACTTTTGGAGAGATTAGATGTGTTTCTGAGAAAGTTATAATTAAAGCAAATTGATTGAGCTTCATCAGTGATCGGTTTGGGATGCACTGAAGCGCATGATGCTAATTGCAATGTGTTTGCAGGACGTGCCGCAGCTCTGCTGTCAAACTTGAGCAAGAGCGAGGGAGAGTGTGGAGTGGTGAGTAGGCTAGAGAGAGACATAGAGATGAGAGGGAGGAGGATTTTCAGTTGGATGAGCTTCCATCTTCAGCATCAACACAAGCAGTCTTGCTAGGAGCTACAAAAACTGAATGGAATTCCACTTTATTGTTGTTAAATGTCAAAATCAATTTTAAACATCCAAATCAACACAAACACACACACACACACACACACACACACACACACACACACACACGGACACACACACACACATGGACACACACACACACACACACACACACACACACACACACACACACACACACACACACACACATTTCGCAGAGGGGTTGCAGGGGTGAGAGTTATCATTCGGTTGAAGAATGTTAACTGTATTTCTTTGGCTGGTCTGAGCCCAGGGGCAAAATCATTAAAACTGCAGCTGGTATCCCACAATCCTCTGCCATCACAACAACTGAGTTAGTCCCTGCGGCCTTGGCAAGAGGTCATGGGAGGAGAGGAGGGGAGGCTGGAGAGGAGGGAGTCAGGAGAAAGTCCAAAGAGTAAGGTAAGATGAAGGGGATAGAGAGATACTGAAAAACATGGAAGAATACAGAGCGATGAAGGAGAGGTGATGAAAACAAGGGTGGGGGATATGAGGAGAGGTGATATGATGCTGTGAGTTTGGGAAGTTGGCAAGTTTCAGGGTTGGATTACAGGGGCTTTACAGGCAGACAGCGTTTGGGGTGGAAGAGTCTGTTTGGATAAAACAGCGTGACAGGTTCATTGCCGGTGCCCTGCTTTGCGCTGGCTGATATCAAAGGCTGAATTTGATGCAGGAGGTAGAGACCCAGCCAGAGGAGTCGGAATGAGATGGCATTTGTGTTGGTTTAGTGTATCGGCGTATATCCGAGTATAACTGTCTCTATCTGTCTGACTCATGAAGGGGTGGAAAAATAAGAATATAAAATGAGAACAAAATAACAAAGCAGCCATAGTAGGAGAGAACACCTCCCACACCAAAGAAAATAACAATGAATTTTAAGTCTGCTTAAACTAATTTAACATCAAGAGGACGGCCGGTCCAAATTTTTAGGGACAGCAATAGCAAACACTCGGTCACTTCTTAGCTTTAAAGGGCCAATCCACTGATTTTACACGTGTAGCTCAGTTTACCCGTCACTAGAATATCAGTGAAACAGCTGTATAATGTCCTCAGTTGTTTTGGAGGGAGCTTTTCAAATAAAAAAAAATAACTCTGATGTCTATATTAACCCGTAGCATCAGAAGCATTGTCGCAGCATAAACAGTTGTTGACAAGCAGCAGTATTGCTAAAGCCAGTGGTAACTGACTGAAAAGGTGGGGCTGATTAGTGAACTGCCTGGGGCCACCTGTACCAGCCATGTAAGCTACATAGACCATGAGTCTTAATGTTATTTGTGATTTCTTGAGTTTCAATAAACCATTCACACCCTTCAATTTTCCTGTCACCACTTAGTGAAAACATTACTCTGTAGGAATACCAGCCAGTTGAGGGTATCTACTGCCATCCAACAAGAGGCCTAAGTTTACTGAGGTAGTTGATCAGGCAGTGCTTTGCAGTTAGGAGAGACCACATTGAGAATATGGTGTTAAATGGTGTGGTGTTGAATTTAAATGACAAACAGCAGTAATTTAGTCCAACCGAGCATCAAGTCATCAAAACTTGTCTGGGGAAATTAAACTGCCTGCGGGAGCCCAGCAAAGAAAGTTCTCGTTGTCATGAAAATACTGTACTTTTCTCATTATTGCTATGTTTTAGATCGGGAAAAAACACGTGATTTCACCAAACATTTGAAACCCTATAATTTCCGGATTTTACTTAAAGTATTTCTGGTGCAGATAACAGGTACAGTTGGAAAAAATGAATCGCGTGAATGATGAGACTCAAAAGTAGGATATTAAATATGACTACATGAATACAGATCCCTGAATAAACCTCTGTGGTGTAATTGAAATATGATGCATGATGAATTATAAAAACTGAAAATATCTCTTGCAATCACTGTGAACCATCAGATGAACAGGTTGTCAGTACAGCTGTTTGAAAAAAAAAAATGCAATGGAGCCTAATATGAGCCAGCATCTGGCCTCATTAAGCACTGTAGCACAGGGGTAAAGAGTCGAACAACCCCTTGGATTTTAGGAGCACTGGGGTCAATAAAGTACATCTCTGAACATCCGTTATTAGAGGGGCTAAAGTATGCAGGTAGATATTATAATCTGTGATAAGAACCAACATGGGGGCACTGCAGGTATTGCTAACTACTGTAGACTGACCTTAATTTCTTCAAGTTCACAGATAACTGAAGAAATTTAAAGAGAAATGTGGTTGATATCTATTGACCAAACCAATCTTTATAGTAGTAGAGTTAGTAGTAGTACAGGTAGACCTGTGTTATGCCTTAGAAAATTTGAATTAAGAAAGAAAATTAACCGTAAGTGTAACTTTAAAGATAAGCATTGTCATTTTCTAATAACCAATTTAATAGCCTACTTGTAAAATGATCACTCAGAGAAAAAGGTAAAAGCTCAATCATGTCTGGGTCAGCTGCTTGCAGACAGGAAAGCCCGACCTCATGCTCGGAAGGGAATACTGGTGACTCTCTTCTAAGAAAGTAGCTAAGGTTTGTCCAAAAAGTCGGTAGATTTTCTAGTCGGTGGTTTTGTGAAAATAAGTTGCTAAAGGGGTGAGAAAAGTCTGTAAATCTAGCTACAAAGGCACTAAGTTGGACACACTTCCTGTAAACGCCTCCCTGATGATGCAATAGAAACTGTTTGCACCGATTAATTTTGAAAGAGTAATGGCCAATGGTGTAACTTTATCACTCAGTCACTCAGTCACGGACATTCGCTGGCTCTGCTGTTGTGGTCAAGCCAAAAATGGAGCCAGGTCAAAAAGTGGCCAGGCTGATATATCAATTGATATTAGCTTATTGCAGATAGATATGTATTGGTGTATATCAAGGCCAATAAGCAATGGTACAGAGGAACTGCAGCACAGCACGATAACTTAATTATAGATGACTTTGGAATGCAGACATGCAACGTAGACTTTATACCACTACTGATACTTCGGGACTTATGTTCCTTTGTCAGAACTTAGTGGAAAAAGCTTTACAAGATCATCAGCAGCAGCAGCAACTCCACATATTTTGTCCACCAGAGAGCACTGAGATTTTTTTAAAGGTAAAATGTCAAATTCAAGACATATTTATTTAATTAATTGGTTTTGTACCGTTCAATTTATTACAAATTTTAAGGGATCTTTATCAAAAATGTTTATGTTATGCTTTTATTGAAAATCCAGCATTGATCTGGCTACAATAAAAACATGCATCTGGAACAATAAGACCTTAACTCAAGGTCCACCTATAACAGTTTTTTTGTCCCTCTCTTTCCAGAGTCAAAAATTAAAGATCCTTTCTAAGAGAAGTAATAATAAGCAAAAAAAAAAAAAAAATTTTCAAGTGGCGGGGGGCTTTAATTTTCATGCTAAACCTAAATAAATAAAAAAATAATAATAAAAACAGTGGTAATAATAATAATATAATATTATCACTGTGTACCATATGGCCCAGACAACTCATTGTTCCTCAGTATCTATCTGTGTCTACCTTCCTCTCTCTTCAGACAAAGTGATGAGGGCCAGAGCGCAGCAGGCCTGTCCACTTAAAGTCCACTCAATGTCCACTCTGCCCAACTGACTTAATGAGAGAACCATCCAACTTAAGCAGGTGGCAGTGTGTGTGTGTGTGTGTGTGTTTGTGTGACTGTATTTGTGCATTTGTATGTGTGTCCATCCCTCTCTGGCTCACTCCCCAGTACAACAAAATCAGGCCTGGGCACTGGTATATCCTCCAGGGAGTCGAGGAGAGCAGTGCTCCACTTATCTGCTGGCAGAGAAATGGAATGTGGGGATAAGCAGGTGCCAGCCACTGTGGTAATTGCTGAGTGCAACTAACACACTAGTGATAGTACCAGCTTCCCTTTGAGCCAACATTATTCATTTGAATCTGTCAGGAGAGGCAGCAAATGAATGTGAAAAGTTGATGTGACTAACATAATGACACAGGAGATTCAAATATGAAATTGCGGTTTAAATGTGGTTCACTGCTGATTGAAAACTACCTAGTTTGGATGGGGATGCTTGATTGCAGGATAAATATGTAACCTGCCCTTGTTGTTTATCCCCGCCTCTCTGAGGAGAGCTGGCGAGTTTGAATGAGGAGGAAGGGGAAATGGAGGCAGGGAGAGGAATATGGGGGAGGATAGTGAGCGAGAGGCCATACAAACCAGGGGGTGGTGTCGGTTGACAGGATATCTGGAGGCTTACTACTGGCATGTGTCAAAACCAGGATATGAATAATTGAAACGGGACAGAGGAAGAGACAGAGACACACAGAGAAGGGAAGAGACAGAGAGCAAATAGAGAACAGGTGGGAGGAGACCCTTGGCCAACCTTTCCCCATTTCACCATTTCCCCATTTCCCTTTTCGGATTATTTGTCAGGTTCACTATATCAGATTAAATTCCTATTACCTGTGTACTCGACCAAAGCTACGTCAACTCGGACACTCCCGTCCTTTTATTTCTGACTCTGCCACCTCTGGAGGGTCGTTTTCTACCTTACAACAGTGAGATTTATGCTACCAATTCTCACCCCAGCCACAGCGTTTGTGAATGCTGAGGCCACATAAAAAGTAAACAGCCCTTTCTCTCTGTTATAAATGAGACCTCAACCGCAATCAGCAATCTTATTGCTATGAATCATTGTGGGTTTAGTCAGGAAAGGTCCAGCAGAGAGAAAGAGTCCACTCAAGAGGGTAATAAAGGCTTGGAGAGAAGGATCAAAATTGCAGCTAGGGACTGGCATGCATTTAAACGTGGTATATATTTTAATGTTCTCGTAACTATGCCATAAAAAGTATGAAATGGTTACACGAGAGGGAATATCCCATTCTGTAATTTTCTGCGGCCATCCTGTATTGTTAAATAAAAAGTGATTTTTGAAAAGTCAGGCTCAACTCGACTCTAAAGGATTCTAACATTACAAACTCCATTTTAGAAACCATGTAGTTTACTTTAAATAATTGGGAAATGGAGAACATCGTGTACTCAAATAATGATGCAGAATCCAGACTAATAGTGGCTAATTTTCCAGAGGCTTCTTCATCTCCAGATAAAAGATATTAAGTTTAAATCACATATCAGGACTCTGTGTGTATTAGAGAATCCCACGAGCTCTAGGGATTAATAAAAACCCACATTAGACACAAACAACAACAACAAGTGGATTTGATGTTGTTGGTCATTTCTTACACCAGAGCTAATTTGGTCACTGTCAGTCAAATCTAATCACACCACACCAGGACAGTAATGATAAGGCAGATCAGCTGGGTTTTTGAATGTCAGCCTTTGACTACTGCTTATTTATTCATGAATAATTAATGCTTTAGAGAAATACTGAAGATTTCAGGTTTTCAGGGGCTTTAACAGCCCCTGAAAATCTTGTTTTTGCTGACCTCCAGCCGTTAAACTGCTCACTTTGCTGCAGTGATGTAGAAGTGTACTCCAGGTTGTGTCAGTGTGACATCACTGCTGGTTGTGGTTTCTGGAGAGAAAGAGGACATCTCGAACTGCACCCAACACTGCTTTTCAGCCTGGTATTTTGTATTTGCTTTCAGTCTGTTTTATCTTTGGTTACTGTCGTTGATCCTTTTGAGTTATTTAGGTTTCTTGATCATTGCCAAGTTAAAACGCTATACTGAACAATTAATATTTAATGTCATCCAAATATGATGAAGACTTTTTTACTTAAAAATTTCCGTGTCAACACCTTTTGCAGGATAATAAAGGATGAGTTTGATGAGTTCTCAAAGACAATTCTTCAAATCAAACAAACTAAATAATCTTAGTTTTATACTTTGTATTTTACTGTAATATTCAAAGGAACTGTCATTATATACTTTGAATACTCTTTAATTGTTTTAAACATGATGATACTGGGTAAGTGAAATTAGGTCAGAAGTCAATATACAGCGAGCAGAAACATGATCGTACCTGATGTAGGTGTTTAGCTGCAGAGAGAAAGCCCCTTTTCAGTTCACTGATCAACAGTGTGAAGCATCTGTATTCATCTCTTGCCTACCCTTCTCATAAACATGATCTGCATGTCATCTGACATCTTTTGGTCATCTATGTGATTGTGTAGCAGTGAGTTGTTTTGCAAATGCCCTATTCTCTACTTCAAAAACTCATAAATATTCACCCACGACATCAAATAAAAGGAAATGTCAAATAGAGAAGCATTTGAGATATTTTTTACGTGGAATTTGTTGGCTTTGACACAAAAATAGCTACAATTTCCTCTGCAGCAATCTTAAGAGGTTCATTCTGAATTTGATTTTAAGTCATTGCTGTTCATGTGTTTGCTCTGTAGCTTGAGTGCACTGGGGAGGAAGTAAAGATGCCAGCTTCTGAATGCCAAATCTACTACAAAACATCTGTTGAGACGGTCAAGATTGAAGCTCTTTGCCTGTCAACCTAATGACTGCCTGAAAGAGTGGAGCAGTGAAATTAGGTACTGCATCTGACTTTTCTTTTTTGTATAACTATTAAACATTTGAGGGAAACTTCTGAAGGAGTGAGGCTGCTGTTTCTGTAAAATGTCTCTTTGGCCAGTTGTGAATAACCGGAACAAAAATTGCCTCATTAAACATAGAAAAGATGAGGACAGCAACAATGAAAAAAGCTGAAGATTCAGGAAAAGGTTATAGAGAAAAGCATTAATCTGGATGATCAGACAAAGAATAGTGGGAAAAGGCCATAGATGACATGAATTAAAGACATTATTGTGCACACATTTACAGCCTGGTGTGGTTCTGTGCATAAATGCATCAGAACTGTGTTGATTTATTATGCAAGTACACATGCATAGACACACAAGCAGAGGGTGGAAGGTGAGCAAAGAAAATCTCATATGCTGTATATAATTCGTCTTCACCAAACTTCTGTTGGTGGCAGGCATGGACATTTGAAAGCCAGCCAGTTTGTCCTAACAGAGCCGGAAAAACACACATTTCTCTGTAGCGTAAATGCCAGCCGTAAAGATCAAACAGCAGTCTGATCAATTACACAGAGAACCTTTGAACCAGTAAATGCCACCCCGAGACTTCACATCTGACAGGGTGGTATGGAGGGCATTAAGGGACAATATTAATGCCAAAGAGGAAGCCTTTTTTTTTCATCAGCCACACAAAAAAAACACATTCGTGTAAGCGCACTCAAAATCACTCCATCTCTGACATACACCCTTACACAAACACACTGGGTGCCGGTCTGCCCCGTTATCAACCAACAGCAGTGACAGATCTTGTCCCCCTTTTTACTTTCTCCCAATTTCCTCCGAACCACAGCCAACATTATGTAAAAATAAACTGACATGACATCCTGTAAAATGGACGCTTTGAAATGGAAATGTTTGTTAGACAAAGGTTTTCGCTGAAAGGCTCTTTGTGTTTGTCATCTTTCATTGTGCGAGACCCTGGTTGATTGACTTCGTTTAGCTAGCTGAGGGGTATTGACATTTCCATGCCCTTCTACAAAGATGGATACCTTTCTATTGAACCGCTGCTCGCCCAAACAGCGTGCCCACTTAATGGACCATGTTTTGTTTTGTAAATAGCTATAATGTGTTGTGTGTTGTGTGGGTATGTACAGCAGCATTAACGAGTATGAACATAAAATTAATTTTTGTATGTTGATGTGAATGTATATATCTGTTTGTATAAGGACTATGTGTGTGAACAGTGCAGGAGAGAAGAGTTTCTAAAACACAGTCACTGAATTTTTGTATTCTTGTGTGTGTGTGTTTGTTTGTGTTTAAAATATGGATATCCACAGCAAGGAAGCATAAACTTATTTACTTAATGTATTTGTCTTTTGGTACACGTGTTAGCGCCAAGTTGTGCATCTTTCTGGCAACAATACCATTAAAGTTGCACTAATCAGTATTTTTATATTAACAATGGATCAAATGAAAACATGTCATCTGAATGGGGTTTAATCATAGGGAGCCCAAGAATTATCACTTGATTTAGCAGTTTTCCTCAACTTTGTAGAGCATTTTAGTGTCTTTAAGATCATTGTTTTGGTTTTCTGGCCCAAAACTTAACTGTTCTTTCACTGATCTCATCAAATTTGTTTCCAGCCTCAGCAGGCTTCTGTTTTCAGACAAAAAACCTCTTGTAAATCCACTGTACACTACCTCCCCAGCAACAAATGACAGACAGACAAAGTAAGCAAGTAGCTGGTGAACATAATGAAGCATTTAGCAGCTAAAGAGCCAAATATTTCCCCCAGGAGTTGGTGGACACCAAAAGGGCAAAAAGGAGAGTAAATATTGGACTTACATTCATCAGGTGTCCAGAAACATGAGTCACAATGAATAATAATGTTGCTCCATAACTGCTGGATGTGTAATTTCCTAACATGTTCGCCACAACAGGTATAATAGAACAAAACCTCCCACATCTTACATTAATAGTATGACCCAGTTACGTCGTGCATCCACTTGAGAGTGAGGTGAAGAAGAGTCAAATTAACAATGAAATGACAGCAGTGTAACTGTAGCGGAGAAACAAAGCAGCAATATTAGGTAGCTTTAAAATTACTATTACTACTATTCTAACATCTTCCTGCGCAAGTTTATCCCTACATTCACAAAGCTAGCTATAACCTGTAAAATCTGTTAAACTACAGGTCCAGGTAGCAAAGTAGGAAGCATTAAAGTTTACAGTTCTGATGCCATCAGGCACCTTTCCCTTGTAGCGGCTGAATATACAGGAGATCCTTGTTTGTTACTGTCCTGCCCCAAAATGAGTCTGCTTTGCTTCCGCAGAAAAAAAAAAAAGATTTGGGTGTTGGAGTAGGACAGCAGGAAATATTTATGAAACAAAATGTACAAAAGAAATACCTACCATATTTTGTGTACCTAAAATGCTCGGATTTCAACATGATGACTTAGGACATAAGATTATTAACTGAGAAGATGTGAAAGATGTGGAACATGGGTTTCTAGCCCATAATAACTAAAGGATTACTGTGCAGTTAGAATTGAATTACGATTGGACTATTATATCGCTAGAGTACATACTGTATATTTGTCCTCTAAGAGGGTTGCACATTCTTCTAAAGTTCTTCTTAATCTCAAAGATACCTGAAAGTGATTGTAGAATGTGAGCTGAATTCAGCCTTTATAAGGAGCCTGTATAAAGAAAAGAAATCCTTCAAAATTTCACCATGCTGGATTTGCAGTGTAAACCTAGCATCAATCCTTTAAAATGAGCTGAGAAAGGTTAATAAACAATGTTTATAGAAAAGCATGTAAGTGATATGTTATTACATGTACATAATACATGCAGAGAAATCTTGATTATGATCATGACTTTTGATCATGCCTCATCATCTTCTTCCTCACCAGATGGATTTTGCCCAGTTGTGAAAGCTCCAGAACAGCAAATAAATGGACCTTGTGGTGAGATTATTTTGTCTACTGCTGTTTCCAAGGTCTAGAAAAAATTTCAATCTCAATTTTTAAGCAAACATTGATGAGAAATCTGCCTACTGCTCAGAAAAAAATGTAAATGTGAACATTTATATTTCCATGACCAGTGGGACAACTTCTGCTGGTGAAGATCATGATATGATGGAAAACTGCACACCTGCAAAATGGATGTCATATATTTTGTCAACTGTTGTTTTCAAGACTAAGAATGAACTTAAATTTTTCCAGTGTTTACAAGTATAGTTACAGTAAGTTTATTAGGGAAAATATTGTATGTTTAGTCTAATAAGAAATATAAGTAGTACATAACTGTATTCTATACATACTGTACTTGTGTGTCTGCTAGTACTTTTAAATGTATGTTAAGTTTTTTGTGTTTGTGTGTCTGCGTTTGCTAGCAGTACACTGTGGAGTCCTGGGCCGTCAGCTGTGTTTGGGTGAGGGTGGATTACAAAGGGATCAGGAGCAGCAGGGAGACGAGGAAACAGACAGACTACACGGCAGCTCTGGTACAGCCCAAGGCTCTGTGCTGCTCTCCAGAGAGCTCAGTGCAACGCTGATCATTCTATCTGAGGATCCACAGTCTGGAGAAAAGTCCTTCATCCTGGGGTTCCTGGTGAAAACAGAGATTTTTTTTCTTCCCTTTTACTTAGGTAAGATGTTAGGACGAACAGGGATATGTTACTTCACTACTAGGGCCAGACGCAATTTCATCTTGGAGCCCAGAAGATGTACTGAGAGCCGCACACAGGCAACGATCCAGATTGTCTGGGTTTAAAAGATTTCGAGGGAAAGCAAGCAAAGTGAGCCTAAAACCTGCCTCGTAGACATTTCCAAAAGGAACTGCAACACAAAATATAAAAAAAAGAAAAGGTTCATCTAATTCACGTATTGCACTGTGAATAAGTGAATGTGTCAGTGGCTTGTCTGTATCTGGATGTGTGTGCCCACAGTATGTTTCAGACAGGTCTTTGCTTTGGTTGACAGCGCTGCTGCAACATTCATAACAGCCCTGGGAAAATGTAATGAGGTAAAGTGTCACAACATCTCACATCGCTCTGCTAGCCTTCAGTTCTGACAGCCCGACTCTGCTCACTGATGCTATGTGTGTGTGTGTGTGTGTGTGTGTATACCCACTGGCTCCATCTTCAGTGTCTGTTTATATTTTGTGTAGGAGGGGGACCAGTGGCCAGGAAAAAGGAAGCCAGGGACAGGACAAGCCAAGCAAGCTGCCACAGTGCCACCAGTATCATACAGCCACACTCTATTTCTATCTCCCCACAGAATGAGAAAGAAGGAAACGTTAAAATGACAGAGATCCAGAGAATGGCCATCATACATTGATCCTTTTTTTTTTTTAACTTTCACTTCCTTTTCCTTCTCTTCATTTCCTTCCTATAGCTGCCTCCACAGTCATTTCCCTTCCTCCTCCTTCCCCCATTGCCTTCCATACTACTTTTTCATTAGTAACTTCTGAGTCTTTTCACCTTCTATTTTTTCTTTCTCCCTCTGGACATCCCTAAATGGCAAGTTTATCCTCCTTCTCCTGGTGGGTTTTGCCAGGCTAATTTCCTTTGAGTCTGTAGGGTGTACAGGTGTCTCTCCAGGGCTCCTGGTGTTGGAAGCGGCAGTGTCCCTCTGGGCCATGTGGGATTGGCCTGTTCCTTGAGAACTTTATCTGCCTTAGACACCCAGGGTGTGATCACTAACACACCTTACCTCAGCTTAAAGAAGATATACATCCAACTCTAAAAATGGATTGCCTATACTGATTTTTTTCTCTCCTTCCATCTGCTGTTCCTTTCTTCCTTTTCCCTTTCACAGCTTGTTCCATTCCTCCATCTTTCATTTGTCTTCCTTCTTCCCTCAGACTTTGTTACTTTCCTCCTTTCTTCCTCCTTTCCTTCCCTTTTACCTTCCAGCCTTTCATCCTCCCAATGCTCTCTCTTTCCCTCCTTCCTTTCTCACTTCCTACTCTCTCGGTCCTTACTTCCGTGAGCTTGCATGCTTAAAAAATACAATAAGTCTTCTCTTAAAGTAGAGCAGATCCCCAGAGAGGGGAATGACAGGCTATTCACTGCCTCCTGTCACTATTTCTGACATACTTAAAGAGCAAATAGAAGATTGAAATTATCTGTTTTTTCCTTAGTGCTGTCAGAATCAATTAATCACTGTCGGTGAAATTTCTTATATAAGGATGTGTTTCTGAGTGGAGGGAGCTCTGATGTGAATCTTTAAATCCATTTAAGAAAAGAAATGGCTTGTGAAACAAACAAAAAGCCTCTGGTAAATCTTCAGGAAGAATTATTCACTGTGTTTCAGCTAACTTGGGTTTGACAGTCTATCATACACAGGCCTGGCTGAGGACTCTATCGTCTCAATCATCTTTGCCCTTTCATGGCGTCTTGGTCCATCTCTCTCTGTCTTATTCGTGAATTCAGCAATTTAAAAAAAATATATCTCTGTGCCGCTACCATGGAGATAAGAAAAAAATTCTCTTATGTATCATTAGGTTAGGTCACCAATGATACACTTACAGTAAGTGTTCAACTTTGTGTACATATACAGTACTGTGTGTTCATACATTTGTGAAGATCCTGTCAAGGAAGCATTGATCCAACATCTGTGTTCATCAAACAACAAACCACTCTGTAGGTCTTTTATAAACAGCATCAACATCAAGAATAATAGAGTGGTATCTCTTCTTCCGCAAAACCATTTTGACCAATATTTTTCATATTAACAAGGTTTTAGAAGGTTTATTTTTTATTGCTTCACCAACTCACTGAATTAATGTAAATTAACCATCACTTGCAATATAAATTATATAAAGTTATGATTAAAAAAGTAGTGCTTGCTATTTAAAATTAAAATCTTGCAAATTGGGATTTTGATATAAAAACAATTATTCATTCAGCCCTATTTTACGTTATTTAAAGGTGCCCTGTGGACGTTTCTTGTAAAAATACAAAAGTCATGTTTATATTCTCACCAAAACTTAACGTGTGTATGCTTGAGTTCTAACAAACATGTTGCGATTTCCTCCCTCTTAAGACATTTACAAAGGTGATTTTTGAAAAATATCTTAAATCATCCATCGTTAACATCCATCTTTGCTATAGAGCAATCATTTTCTTCACTGCTTTTGTTGGTGCATTGCTATGTTTGTTGTTGCACTAGTGCCACTAAATGTCGATCAGAGGAAGAATGTGAAACCAATGGCCGATGTCATTCCCGTTGTATCACGTCCAGGATTCAAACAAAATTTGGATCTACTCATAAAAACACTGCTCCATAGCGCTAATAGTGGTAAAAAACTCCACAGGGTGCCCTCAAAGGTTAGGAGCTATCAAATGAATACACTGTAGTCTGTGAAGGACCATTTGAGCTCTAACATACACCCATCAGTCACAACATCAAAACTGTTGACTGATTTTAATGTTGTGACTGATGGGTGTATGTGTGCATTTTGCTGCATGAGTTATTATGTTTGTGTTTTTATGTTTATGTGCACTCACATATGAATGTAGCATATGTCAATCATATTTGCCATATTGATACTTGATGATATAAGTTTGTGTCTCAGTGTGCCAGTATTTATGTGTCATTGTGTGAGTGTTTCTGGAACGCTGATAAGCCCTCCCCACTGCCACCAACCCCCCAACCAGTTCATAGTCTTCATGGGAAATCGATTTGTCCCGCTTTCTACGTGGACAGCCTTTACATGCTCCACTTCCTCCTACAGCTGTCATCCAGTGTATACAGAGTTATTGCCTAGATTCATTCAGCACAACTAACACAAAAACATACACACACAAACACACACACACACACACACACGCTGAGCTAAATCAACCACATTACTGCCACTCGCATGCATATTCATTCACTGTACCCGACACTTCAGCTGACGAGTAAATTACATAGAGAAGCAGTAAAGATGAGGCAACTCAAGGTGGCAAGTGTGCGATTGTGTGTGTATAGGCGAGTGGGAAAAAGGAAAATTGTGTGTGTGTGTGTGTGTTGAGAGAGTAAAAAAGAGATGAAGAAGGAGAGGTGAGTGCTGGCAATTTGGCCAGCAGCTCATTAATCTGCAGGTGTGTTCCTAACAAAGAGATACTGCATGCAGAACTCATGTGCGCACACACACACACACACACACACACACACACACACACACACACACACACACACACACACACACACACACACACACACACACACACAAAGAGCCCTGCAGCTCATTCTCATTCAACTCTGCAGCCAGTATGTCCTTTGTTTGTCATTGTCCTGAGGAGTTTGGGGAGGAAAGAGTCTCCATGTTGATTGAAAACTGAAAAAAAAAAATTATGCCATCCACCCAGCTCTTATCTAGTCTGAACAGTTTAACTGCACACTTCTACACACCTGCAGGTGTTAGAGGGTGTATCTTTGAGTTTCCCTGTGCATATGTTTGACGCCTAATTTTTTTTTTTTTTAATAACAACTGAATTTGTGCATTTTTAAGACTGAATTTGTGTGTTCTGACCAGTTTATGTGTGCGCCACTGTGACTCTTTTTGTACGTCTGACAGCTTTCGTTTCGCAATTGTCTATGTATCCCTGCCTGAATCAGCTGCAGGCCGAGCAGCTCCGATCAGGCCCTCGTGGTGATGTTGGCAGGATTGGAGGTAAGAGTACGCATGCTGGTGGTGGCAGTGGCGGTGGTGGGGAGAGTATGCATCCAATCATAATGCTGACTGAGGAATCCAGTGGCATGGATAAATTAATGAGGCATGTGAATACAGGCTGAGCCAGCCAATCATAGCCCTTTAACAACTCCTCTGCTGCAGACAAACTGTGACAAACTGCTGGTCATCAATCACACGAAAGACACATGCTCCGCCATTTGTACTCTCACTGTCCCATCCAGCCTTGAGCATGGTTCATCTGAGTCACCATGCTGAGTCATTTGTTGTTATACCAGACTGTTGTAGTTGCTTTGGAAAACAAGAATATTTCACCAAAAATACATTTTAATTAACCATAAAATGTTGTTTATTCTCATTCTTTGATGTTACTATTTCATAGCCCTTAGTTTAAGTGGTAATTTTTTTGAGTAGAACAATTACTCACACAAGTACTGTATCTTTGAGGTGACAAAAACGCAAAGCCTATCATAAAGAATAATTTAACCCTCTGTTTTTCACCATATTATTTTACTAATTTTTGTATGTCCATGTGGTAATGTGCAAGCGTATGACCATCTTTATAGGGCTAGTGCTAACCTGAGTTAACTATTACATGCAGGAACAGGGAAGGAAAATCTGTCACATGCATCTTTTTTTTATCTGTGTGGCTATCTCTTGCACTTAATGCTCCACCTACTGAACTCCGCTCTGAACTCTGATTTCGGGGATTGAGACCTGTATGTAGTTCAGAGGAGTAGTTTGATATTTTGGGACATCAGTTAGATGAGAAGATTGACACAACTCTCATATCTGTATGGTTAATTTATTTAAGCCACTTGTTAAATTGTCGTTTTTGTCTACTGAATTTGCATTTCACTTCATCTACACATATTAAAAAAAAATGTTTTGGCTACACAGCTGGACTGAGCTACTGTTTTAAAAATGTTTCAGTACACTCTTCAGGACAAAAACACACAGGTGCACGCATTCACAAAAAAAAAAAAAAAAAAAAAATCACCAAGTTCGTGGAGGTACAGTATTTGGCCAGGAATAGGGAATAGATTTTCCATACGATTTTCTAGTAAAAAAAACAGAATCCCATTTCCAGTATTCAGCTCTATTACGTCAGTGCTGTTGTTCTGTATGTGAAACATTACATGAATCATCATTTTGTACCTCCGCTAAGAAGGTTATGTTTTCACCCCTGTCTGTTTATTTGTCAGCAAGATTATGCAAAAACTGCTGGACCAATTTGCGTCAAACTTGGTTGAGGGATGGGTCATGGGCCAGGGAAGAACCCATTAAATTTTATGGCAAATCTGCATCATTTACTATGAATCTGAATTTTTTTCTCTGAAGTCTGGTGTATGTTGTTTGACACTGGCCTTGGTGGAGGTCTGCGCTCTTTGAGTTACCTTCTAATTTAATGGTACAGCCAGTTGTATCCAGTGCTGGCCAGCCCCAAGGCCAGCACTGGATACAAAATTGCAAGAGTAGAAGCCAAGACACAGCAGCAAAACTCCACAACATATTGATCTAGCCACTAGAATTTGGGGTATTTGGAGCCAAACACATAAATCCATTCCATCATTAATGAAGGAATGAATGGGATGTCCTGAGAGGAGCAGCAGGGCAGCACTGGCCCTTTCCATCTGTATTCCTCTACATACCCTTGAGAATCCAGAGAATCCATCTATCTGCTGGTTTCTTTCTTCCTTTCTTGGTGCCACGCTTTAGGTTATAACTCTTTGCTTTATCGCTTACAATACCTCTAGCTCCAAGCACGCCAATTCCACTTTCTGCCTCAGCTCACCCCACATCCCCAGATTCTTGGCGATCTGCTGACAAATATCTTGACAGCCTACGTGTATCTACAATAAAACGTCCGTTATCCTCGGCTGCAGCCTCTCCTTCCCATTTCCCCCTGTTGTCTTTGACCTCATCACTCAGATCTGTGGACACACTGGTAAGGTGGGTTAGGGGTTGGAGATATTAATAGCGTCAACCTCATGAATCTTTCAGGCTCAATCATATGAGCTGATGTGAGAGGAGTGGGTCTCAGAGGATGAATTAGCTAATACAGAAACCCAGCAGGAGCATTTCACATGGCCTCTATAAACATGAGTTATGCATTTGCTCTTCATATAGTCTTGAGTATATATTGGTTTTATACAAGACAGACCCAAACAGGTGTTTGTGAGTGTGTGTGTGGGAGGCCATAGAGTTATTTTAAAAAAAAAGGATATAGGAGAATATACCCCTCCCCCCGAAGCATATTTGGGAATTCTAGTATGCAGGTGAGTGAGTGTGTGAGTTTTTATAAGTTTCATTTTATGCATGAGTACAGAGGCATTTCTGTATGAATAATTGTCTTGGCCTTTGACAGGAAAATGCAGAGCAAGAGAGAGCGAAAGAAACAGAAGCACGGAGCCAGGGGGGGTGAAAAGGTTAGGGGTTATGGGGGAGTGAGGAAGTGTGGCAAGAAATGAAATATGTTATTTGAGAGAAATGCTGGGGGGCTACAGGCTTGTTTTCACCCCAGTCTCTACACTGCGGAGCAATTTCAAGACAGTGCCTACTGTATGTTTTGCCAAATAGCAATGTGCTGGAGGGGTGGGGGGAGTATGACAGGAGGGCAGGTAGATGGAGTGGGCAGGAGAGAAGAAAGAAGACGAGAAAAAAAGTGATTGAAGGGAGACAAGGAAAATTAGAGAGAAAAGAGAAATGGAGGATAAATAAAAGAGGAGAGCAGGAGAAAAAATGAGAAGAAGAGGGGGTGAAAGAGCAGCAACAGGTGTTAAGATATGAAGATGCAGAGAAATAAATGTAAGGAAAAGAAAAAACGCTTTTGATAAAAAGTGCAGATGAGGGATGGAGAGCAGGGGAGAGGAAGGAAGTGGGAGAGATGACTCAGATCTAATCACCATGATTAGAAATGAGGCCAGAGAGTGTGGGGAGTTGCAAAATTTAAAAAAAAAAAAAAATCAGGTGTGCTTCCTGTCGAGTAGAAAACCAACTTGAGGACATGCCTGTGTGCTCAGATACTGTAGAAGATGTTACTATTCGATTTATTTTGCTGAAAGTGACCTGCGACATCTTCAAACCAGCTTCAAATCTGACTGAACGTTACTGTAGTTTGTTAGATGGTGCCTTTTTCACATCTGTGCTACGCCCACCTGCATTCTGGTCAGTGTTTCTGACTGATTTGCTTGAGGGGCTGATGAGGAGGAACAAAAGAGGAAGGTTGAGGACGATAAGGCGGAAAAAGAAAAAGCAACACATCCCTTGGAGCATGTCACTTTGGCCAAATTGTTGTGCTTCTCTGAAGCAGTTCAGGCACTGTTATCTCCTCTAATTTATCATGCAAACGACAGAGAAAATAGACGAGGGGAATCCATGGGAAAGACGGATGGAGGGGAAGAAAGACAGGAGGCGAAAATAGTGTGATCAGAGTAATTTCCTCCTTTTAACAGGGTAATTTACGGTCTTGACCCCACAACACATTCTGCATTTGAAATGCGAAAGGCACACTTCAACTACTAGTCGTTAGTTTTGAGCCTGTTGTGCAAAGCCATAAAGAAAACAATTTATGTGTCTGTCCCTAGTTGTTGACTGATCCAGATGCATATGAACAGCTCACAGCTCGAAGTGATTGAGCCGCCTGCTCTCTTTCTGTCTCCTGACTGACTGACTGATTGGCTGATTGGGGTGTTTCTGAAGAACAAACAGCAGTCGACCAGAAATAATTGCCCTAACGCCTGCTCCATTTAGAATCACTTTGATTTGTTGACCTGTGTTCGGAGATAGACCGAGACAGGTTAATGTGTTTCCTCTACGACAAACCACATTTGAACTAAACAGAAATAGCTGTGGCTGTCACAAAGAATGAGATTTCATTTTTAGAGTCCACGAAGGAAAAACAAGACAGACAATGTAAATGGAAAACAAGCACGTATCTTAACCTTTAAAACAATCACTCAATACTGGCGACCTCGTCACTCTATCTGTAAGTTCTTGAATCTAAATAAACCGAAAATATTGTACGTCAATGCATTTTTAGCCCTGTTATATAAACCTGTTTACTGTAGACACAGGCTTCAAGAAAAGGAAATGTGTGGGTATTCATTTCCCCTCATTAGTCAGTTGACCTCACTTTCCATGAGATCGTTGTCATATAAAAATAAAGATAAAGTGAAAAGTGGAGCCACTGTTTGCAGTTGACAAAACCATCTCAACTCAACAACTCTCAACATTCTCAAGGTCCACTTACCTGCTTGTTCTGGCGCTTTTGACCTTATCAGACAGCTCTCATCAGCAGTCACTCAGGTGCCACTGAACTGTAGATAGTCAAACCTGCCTATGATTTCTCTAATATTTCACACATGCACTGACAATGAAGTTGTCTGTGTTGACTTTGGCCGCTGAACAAACTCAATCTGCTGATGAGGACCATGTGGTTGAAAGCTTCAAAACAAGCACGTTTTGCTCAGAAGCTCAAACTGGTCGGCACTTTGCTGTGTGTTTGTTCCCAATTAAGGAATTAGTTATGTCAGTTAAGAAAATGGCCTGGTTACTGGCATATTTGTGAAGCTTCTAATGAAAGAACAGTAGTCCTTTTTCACAGCAGACATTTTGACCTGTCATATTTGGTGTTACTTATAACATTAACAATGGCTCTGTTCTGTTCAATTTTCAATTTGCACCTGTGCTTTTCGTAGTGTGACATGTCACAGTAGCCGTTTTAATTTTGACATGTTAAAATGAAAAAGGCCTTTGTTTTAAGTTATCCAATGCGAAACAATTTTTCTTGAGCTAATGTACATGTGTAGTTTTAGCATGCAATGTTTCCAATGTGAAAACTGTAGTAATGAGAAAATAATATATACTTTGTCCCGGTTACACGCTGTTAGCGCTGTGTCCTTATATTGAATGGGTTATTTGATCTGAATTTCATTGTAGAATGTATAAAACCTGTTGATTTTACTTTGGCAGATGCATGACAGATTGTTAGTGTTACTTTGACTGTGTTGCACAGTTAGATTGATCTTTAGTCCACTTAAAGGCTCTGCACACCCACACAGGAATTTTCAAATACTCTGGCTGATAGAGCTCTGCTCAGGTTCAAGTTGGGCGGTGCTATGTTGGGAATAACACCATGTCTACCAATTTCTATGTACTAATAAGTAAACAATTTCTATGTACTAATTTGAATGATTAAGTTGTAAGCTGTCCCATCCTAATCTGTTCAGCAAAACTAACTGGAAAGAGAGACACCAATCACAGCCTGTACATACTCACGCAGTTCTTTTTTTTTAACTTACTTGTATGTTACTGCTTATCTGCGTTTTTATGTAAACCACAAGATGGATTAGCGACATTAAGACCGAGATTTCTGACTATTTTATCGGTACATAATCAGTGGAGTAAAATAGCCAACGGGTACTTTTTTGTTGTTGTCTGTTTTGGGCTATATTTTATTCTCTCATATCTGTGAACAAATGTTCATTCCAGCTGGGGTGAAGGAAAATATAATTGATTATTGTATCTCAGCACATACCCATCAAACTGACAGGCTGTATTGTGCCTCATTAATCACTTATTATGCTGCAGGATCCAGACTTTACCAACTGGTTCTAATGATAAAAGGGTAGCACAACCTAGAGCGTAGATTTCCGACGTAGCTGTTACACATTATTGTTCATGTGTTTTTACTGAAACCTTTGAATGATTTAGGATAAAGTAAGGAGTACAGATGAGGAGAAAAACTTTCTTGAGATGAGGATCTAGTGGAGCTGTAATGATAACGCTGAGATGTCCACACCAGGTTCTCTCTCTCTCTCTCTTCCTTACCCTCATTAATTTTAACTACAGACCCACAGTAGAAACACAAGCCATCAATAATGCAGTTCCCCAAAATGCTTCTTCCCAAATAAATGCGGATGTAAGCCAAGTCCTGGAGACAACCTCTAAGGTGTGCTGCTAAATAATCATTTCACATGGAGAGCAGAAGCAATACAGGGGATACGGGTTTACACATATGCCTTTCTGGCTGCATCTTAACTTGTTTAGAATTGGAGGAGAAAGAAAGAAGCCTTCTATAAGCTGCTCAACTAAAAGTGATGAACTGAAGGAAATGAGAGCTGTGGGTGTGAAATGCAATACAGAGACGGAGGCATATGTTTCTTTCGGGCTAAGTCCTCTATAACAGCACTGTATTTTGTTAGTTAAATTGTGGTCAAGCATTTTCTTTGCAAACAGGGCAATTAAATGTTTTGCCTTAGGCCAGAATTAATATTAAAAACATCAGATATGCAGCTGTTTAGCAACATCATCAAGATCACAACACTTTAACAACACTGGGAAAGGTAATGAAATACTCCCGAGAGAAGAAAGCTGAAGGAAAGACCCACAAGCACAGAACGAATCAGTAATTAACAAAGATTTTACAAATGTGCTTCTTCCAACATTAAGGATGAAATGTCATAATTTATTTCAGTTGCCTCGAGAAAACATTAAGTTTTGTCTACTTCAATAACAAACCCAAACCAAATCGATTGCAGCAAATCATTACAAACTGCATGTGTGTGTGTAATCCATGTAGTTAACATGCATTTGTCACAATTTATTGATCCAACACTAAAATGTTGACTGATCTCCAATGATGTTAATGCGCAGACACACCCACATGTTGCATAATATGTTCTTTTGGGTAGAAGTGTTAAATGTTATTGATGATCAGAACAAGGACAATATGCATCATTTGACCCTTAACCCCTGATCTATGACCTTTTTCCATAAGTGATGACCCTTTAAACCTCAGCTTGGCATGTTTTCTTTGTACACATACAGCTTGGAAAACAGGACTAACACAGGATTCAATGTGCTCTGTGGTTTTTGTCTAATTCTAATGAGAAACACGGATACAGTATTTTAATAGAAAAAAAAAATAGCTCCTTTAAATACAGCAAATGGAGCTCAACGCTCAAAATAAGTTGTGTTAAAAGAAGACAACTGCCGAAAGCAAGACATGCTTTGAAAGACAAAAATGTGAGACTTGAGTTTTAACTGCCCACATTACACCAACAAGCAGTGCAGCTTATGTATGTAATCTCATATTTACAATGGTTCAACCCACGTTTCTTTGGCCGGGGCCCAGAATCAATGTGCCACACTGAGCGCCGTCAACAACAACTTTGCACCAACTGTGTGTGTGTGTTCAAATTCAATTGAATCCTGTGGGGTACGGGTTGTTGAATTTTCATTCAGAGTAAGAAAGTCACTTTGATATTTCCCACCAATGCCGCATCTACTTCTTCTTTTCTTTATTTTTCTGTCTTCCCTCATCCACAGCTGCATGTGCCGCTGCTCCAGCGCTTTAATCAGCTACCCCTGCCCTCACTGAGCTCATAGCTCCTCTTTGGCCCATGTGTCCTTGCATGTCACACAGACAGACCCACATACACAAACCTAAAACAGTACATAGCCATTTTCTGACAGCCACATTCTCCCATCGCACACTTGATTGCAAGGATGAGATGCCTACTACTCTTGGGGCAGAGGGTGAAAACAAACACTCAAACAGAAACACACACATATAGTTGAGCACATATAGCACATATTCTGCAGTCTCTGTCACAACCGACTGACTTCTAGCATATGGATATTCCCTGTTCAATTTCAGTCAGGGAGCTTGATCCATAACTACTGGACCTGACAGGAAAGCTCCTCTTGGCTTTGAGTGCACTATGATTGGATCCGGAGCCCTACGAAAAAATAAGAAAACAAAGCTGACAGAGGGAAACTCGCTAGTGTTTTTCTCCTGATTCATAGCACAGAAGAGTACAAACGGTGGCATGAAAAGTTTTGTCATTCCTGGTCAAAGCTTCTGTTACTCTGAATAGTTAAATGACCAAAAGATAAAATGATCTCCAAAAGCCATAAAGTTAAAGATGAAACATTCTTTTCAACATTTTCAGCAAGATTAGTGTATTATTTTTGTTTTGTACATGTTCAGAGTGAAAAAAAGGAAAGGAGCACCATATAAAAGTTTGGGTACCCCAAGAGCTTTGAGCTCTCAGCTAACTTTTACCGAGGTCTCAGACCTTTATTAACTTGTTGGGGCTATGGCTTTTTCTCAGTCATCGTTAGGAAAGTTCAAGTGATGCAAATTTCAAATCTTTATAAATAGTCTGACTCCTCAAACTGTGTTCCAACAATCAGCAGCCATGGGCTCCTCTAAGCAGCTGCCTACCACTCTGAAAATTAAAATAATTGATGCCCAGAAAAGCAGGAGAAGGTTGTAAGAAGATAGCAAAGTATTTTCAGGTAGCTGTTTCCTCAGTTTGTAATGTAATTGAGAAATGGCAGTTAACGTGAACAGTGGAGGTCAAGTTGACGTCTGGAAGACCAAGAAAACTCTCAGAGAGAACTGCTCAAAGGAGTGTTAGAGAGGCAAATCAAAAGCCCCGTTTGACTGTAAAAGTACTTCAGGAAGATTAAGCAGACTCTGGAGTGGTGGTGCACTGTTCTACTGTGCAGCGACACCTGTACAAATATGTACGATCATTGGAAGAGTCATTTGAAGAAAACATTTCCTGCATCCTCACCACAAAATTTAGTGTCGGAAGTTTGCAAAAGAACATCTAAACAAGTCTGATGCAATTTGGAAATAAGTCCTGTGGACTGATGAAGTTAACACAGAATTTTCTGGCCACAATGAGTGAAGGTATGTTCGGAGAAAAAAGGTTGCAGAATTTAATGAAAAGAACCCCTCTCCAACTATTAAGCACAGGGTTGGATCGATCATGCTCTGGGCTTGAGTTGCAGCCAGTGGCAAAGGGAAAATTTCACTGGTAGAGGGAAGAATTGATTCAGTTAAATACCAGTAAATTCTGGGAGCAAACATCACACTGTCTGTAAAAAAGCTGAAGATGAAAAGAGGACGGCTTCTACAACAGGATAATGATCCTAAACATACCTCAAAATCCACAATGGCCCTCACAATCCTCCGACCTAAACATTGTTGAAAATCTATGGATAGACCTCAAATGAGCAGTGCAAGCAAGACGGCACAAGAATCTCACAGAACTAGAAGCCTTTTGCAAAGAAGAATGGGTGAAAATCCCTCAAACAAGAACTGAAAGACTCTTAGCTGCTACAAAAAGCATATACAAGCTGTGATACGTGCCAGAGGGGGTGTTACTATGTACTGAAGGGCCCTCTCTCATTTTTGTTATTTTGAAACTCTTCATGCCACTGTATGCTAAATGTTATCCCAGCATACGCTTCTTTCCCCTATGACACAATGATACAGCATCTGTCTGCAGCTGCCAACCTCTGAGGTTTCCCTCGCTTAAGCCTGACCTGGGAGAAACTCACCGATCTCACAGCTCTCCCCAGAGAAGCCCTGAGGACAGTAGCAGCTATAGCCATCACCTTCCTGCAGGCAGCTCCCTCCATGGAGACAGGGATTGGTCTGGCATGGGTTATTCTCCACTGTAAAGAGAGACAGAGAGAGAGAGTGGAGGGAGGGTTAACTGACAAATGTGAATTTATAATTTATTTTCTACAGAGAAAGAGCATTATGAAAGTGCCTGCAATGTTGACAAACTACGACAGGCATTGAGCCAGCATTAGGCCCGTCATTATCCCCACCCAGCCCATCCTCCCGCTGCTGTCTGACAGAGACAGAGGAAGAGTAGAGTTGGCAGACAGTGCGTAGACTCGTCCCTGTCTCTATGACTTTCTACAAGGTGACAGATTAGCTGTTGTTGCGTCTGTCATGCCCGTTTATCATGACTGATGCTCGCCAGGCAAAGGACAATGTGCTGAGTTGACCCCCTCCTACCGTTCTCCTGCCTCCCATCCCAGCTCCTGCTGATGGTACAAGGTCCTCATAAATTAGCTGATCATCACCCAGTCATGCATACAGGTGGGTACCTATATTTATAGTGCATTATCGCATTGCAGAGGAGGTAATAAACACACTTTATGTTGCTGGGCTATAATTCCATACCTCCTCCTGGGAAATGTTTTTGCAGATGAATGGTGGACATTGAGAAGATTAAGTTGTAATTATTGCTCTTATATTTTAGGATGGGATGGAGGGAAGAGAATTTGACAAGGACTGTTAGCGCGTAGAGCAGGCATCAGGATTTTTTATTCTGAGTGCAAAGAAGGACTGTGGGGAACTGGCTAGATTAAGTGTCTTTTTATTATCCAATCCTGATAGGATTTCAGCCCCTGACACAATCTGTCAGGCCATCTAATACACTGCATCTTCTCCATAATAACACCCAGACTCACTTAATCATGTATGAGCAGAGAGATGCTGTGCAGAACAGAGTGCAGTTTCCCCAAAAGTCTGTGAATGCTGTCGTGTGTGTGTGTTTGTCTGTGTTTGTGTGTGTGTGTGCGTGTGTGTGTGTGTGTGTGAGAGCATTTATGCATATGTGTTTGTGTGCAAGAAGATGTGTGTGTATTTCTGGATGTTTGTCTGTCCCTGACTCATTGCATGCTGGTGAGATATAATGTGAGTGTGTGTTCAATTTCCTGTGAAACAGGGTGATAGACTCCCACCGCTGCAGAGAGCTTGCTGTTGATACACTGGGCAGGGGAGGTGATGGAAAGGCTGCCTTTGAAAATACATAAAAGTGATTGGCTGAATGAGAAAAAACATTAGAAACAGGCTCATTTCTTAAATCAACAGCAGGGAGGGGGAAAAAAAACAATACTGTACGTGATTTGAAAACATACATTGCTTAAAGGTTAATGACATACTGATGGAGATGGTAAAATCTGCAAGCGCTGAGCAGTGAATCACACATAAAATAAAAGAAGCACACTGAATATGGTCAATGTGAGTGCTTGGATGGGTCTAAGAATGTCAGGTAATGGAGGAGAAGAAACAGAGGAAAGAGGTGAAGGGAAGGAGCTATTAAAGTCATTGTTCATCCATCCATCTATCCAACCATCCATCCATCCATCCACCAGGGGTCAAATTTAGCTGGAATGATATGGAACTGACATTTAGTCTCTGTACATAATAGCAGTAGACATGAAACACACTTACTCCTTTTAGTTTTACAGTGAGTCACCAGAGAGTTAATAATGTTTCACATTTCAAACTACAGCAGAAATACATTATGGGAAATATATTTTTTATGGTAAATAATCAGTGTTGGGGATAAGCGATGCTACAAGTTTTGAAGCTACTAGTTTAACTACGTTTTCCAGTTGCATTTGAATAGTGCAACAATTTTCAAAATGTAAATGTAATGTTTCAAGTAGCAAGCTATTTTTTTCCAGGCAACCAAATGCTACATACATCAATTTGTATTTCCCCTACTGTCAACCACAGCCCCAACCTATCGCTAACCTCAACCTGTCGTTTTCTGTGATGTCTAACCTCAGCCCAACTTTACCCTGACCCCAGCCAGTTATCAGTGCAATGCCTAACCATAACTTAACCTGGGCCCCAACCACGAGAGGCAACTGTATGGTGAACACTATTTAAGGGAGCAGACTTCAACTTTCTGCTCCATTCTGTTGACCTCTAACTGCAGGTGGACTTTAAGAGCCAAGAAATACTCTCTAAGAGCCACATCATATCTTGCACATTCACTCTTTAATTGATTTATGGATACTGCAATTTAAACAACATTTATTTTTCTCAACTGCCCGAAGTGAAACTTACTGAAACTTAACATTAACTGGTTATTGTGTAATGTAATTATGTGCCATTCTTCTATCAGAGAAGTGTATGAAGGCGCACTACACTGGTAACAACCAGAAAATCCGTTTTGTAGTTAATTACACCACAAAATACTTGAGCGCATTTATTTATTACATTACTGAACAGTAAATGTTTCTTGGTGGGACATGCCTTTGTTGTATTAGGCTACGTTTTTCGAAGTTATGATAAATCATGATGTTAATCTGTTTCCGACACCATAGAAAATATCCAGTGTGATGTGACTTTCACTGTTATAATTATTTGCTGTGTTGTGAAATCATGCCCAGAATATTGTTTTGCAGTTGCCATATGTTACAACCTGACTATGGACGGCACTCTGTCATCGCATCAGGCAAGTGTGGATAAAAGGATGTCACCCAGAAGTGTGTTTTCATGAAGTGGAGTAGATAGAGCAGGGAGATTATCAGCAAGAACATAACGTCTACTTTCACTGCTGCCGTCCACAGCAATTTTTCAGGTAAATTAGGTGATATGATGTGAGAAGCTACTTTGACTAAATCTTGGACTACGCTCACTCGGGGTGACAAATCCAAAATTTCAAAATGCTGCATTTTTGTAGGAATCTCAATTTTTCTCTCTCTTTTTTTTAAGGTCTCATGTAAGTTCTATGACAATGATGGTATTGGCTAAAATAATCAGCCTAGAAAGGTGTAAAATTGAGACATTACGACCCTTCTGTCTCTTACGCAGTTTTCTAGCCAAGCCTAAAATGTTAAACCCTTTTTTTCCTCAACTTGACTCTTTCTGTTGTTACTATTCCACATCTCATTTTAGGGAAAAGGTACCCAACACATTGCTATTTGAAAAGCTGCCAATTTGTGAAGGTCGAGAGCAACATACTTGCAAACTGGTTAATGCACAGTATATACTGTGTGTTGATTTAGCAGCATCGAGGTATTATGGCTCTCTCTCTCAGAGAGAGAATATTTTTAATCACCATGTAAGATCTTTTAAAAATGTTGCGTGCAAAACTGTTTGGAATATTGTGTGAAGATTTGCAAGAAGAAAAAAAGGTGCTAACACTAACCCGAGGCAGACATGAAACCAAATACACACAACAGGTTTGTCCTGTTTAAAAGCAGATAAAGCAAAACAACAGAAGAAGAAGAATCCTAAGAAAGACTGCGAGGCTATGGACATAAGATTCTACTAATGACCACCCAATGGACGTTTTTCACAGCAGACATTTGGGCATGTCGTAGCAGGAGATGTACATGTATTACTAATAACATTATATATGACTGCATTCCATTTAGGTGAGTTACTTCCAGGTTGCTAGTATTGTGCCTACTGGCCCACAGTCATGGCTTACTGTGACACTTAATGGAACTGGGCTATTATTAATGAAATTTATATCACCTGTGCTTTTCCTGCTACGGTATAACATGTCAAAATGACTGTGGTGAGAAATGTCTTTTAAGCAATAAATACATAATTCAACATAACTAAGAGTCTACAGCCATGCTAGCCGCTTTGTGAGGCCATACTTAGGCAAAGTGGTGCTTAACTAAATGCTAACATTAGCATGCCCACATGCTCACAATGACATGCTAACACAACTGGTTTAACACATGTAGCTTCTTAGCATGCTAGTTAACACTTAACACAAAGTACAGCCAAAGCTGATGGGCATGTCATTAATTCTGGAAGTTTAGTGTATTAGTCAGTAAACAAAATATTGGACAAATTAAAATTGACTGATCATGGAACTAGATGAAAAGTCAGGGGATGACCAAAGATATTATAAATCATCATGAGGGGAACGTCGATGTCTGAACTTCTTTTCAGAGCTGTACATTTTCACTCAAAACCACAAATGTCATGCTTATGGCGGCGCTAGAGGAAAAATCAGGGATCACCAAAGTTATTAGAATTTATCCTCTGGGACCCGTGATTGTAAAAATATTATGGCAATCCATCTGGTAGTTATTGAGATATTTCAGTGTTGGATTGACTGATTAACATTGCTAAATAGCTAAAAAAAAAAAAAAAAAAAAAAAAAGTCTGTGAAGTTCTAATCATGATACTCAACCAGCTAAGTACATTATTAAAAAAAAAAAAAAAATCATATTATTCACTAACAGCAACTCAGAATGTAATACCTTTAAGTCCTTTGCAACGCTACTGCTCAGTGTAAAAGCTACAGGTGTGAATGAATGATAACCTAAAGCCGTGTTGACAGACTTTCACTGTGTGTGAGAAAATGCAGCCTTTTTCTCATTCATTTGAAAGGGGGAAGCACACATTCCTGTTAGATTACTTTGTAACGTGAAGGCTGCATTTCTCCTGTTTACTCCCAAATCATCGCAACAACTGATAAAACATTTGTATCTGTGATAACTTTCCAGAATTGTAAAATCCTGTCTGTGAGTATTACAAGCCACTGAGCTGTGTTTACTGATTAATAAGCTTTTGTACACATAAATCTGTTCCTTCAGTTGGACTACATGGATCTTATTTCATTGTCTCACTGTTTTCTGCTGTTTAAAGCAAAGGCAAAAGCAAAAATCAGATATGCTGAGGTAAAGATCGAACTGCCTGAGGCGAGAGTTCAGTTAAAAATAATCTACATTACATTGGTTTTCTTCAAAATATAATTTTATACATTATTTTAAAGCTTACACAAATTTAGTAACATCTCACAGCATACCTGTGAGCTCTAAAAAGCCTTCTGTGTTCGTTCATCTGCCTTTGTCACACTTGTACTGTCAAAGATAAGTCTGACATCTGACTATCTCTGCATGCATTTATGGTATTAAATTTAAGCCACACAAAGGTCTCCTCGGTCTGAATCACAGCCCAGGCGGACATGTATCTGCTGCAGTGGAGAAGGCAGTGATGCATGCAGTGTAACTGACAGCCGAGGACCAGGTCATCAGGTAGCCACAGCGAGGAAGGTTCCAGGGGCCGAAAGGTGAACTTATCATGACCGTGCCCCCAGTCAATCACACCACAGTGAGTAGCTCCCTTTTCTGTTGATATCTGCATTAATACTGCACATGGGTTGACTTTGCCATCGTGAAAAATGACAGCGACACATCTTAAACTCTTTGGGATTAAAGTGGAAGGCATTACCAACTGACAGAAAAAATTGAAGCAAACCTAGTGTTTATTAACTGTGTTCATTCATGTGTGTGGGCACGCATGCATTAAATACCCTAAAAACCTTAAAAGTGTATTCCTATTGGTCCATTTTTCAACCAGTTCCAGCAAAATGAGGTGAAATGAGCTGAAAAGGACTTTTCCTCAGCTACCATCTACCAGCACTGATAACGTTGGCTGGGCTGTCTGCAGTAATACAGACAAAGTGCTGAGCTGTAGCAGAGTAGGACATTGATCCAATCTGCAGACAATTAGTAACGACTTATTACACACAAATGAGACCGTGCTCGTCACCATCTGTCTGTAAACAGTAGCCTGCACACTTAGCAGCAACATCATATGTGCAACATACAGAACAGACTAAACGTTTCGGGGCTCTGTGACTATAGCAACAACCCTGTCCAAAGAAATGATCTGCATGAATGGATGAATCAGCCCTTAACAGGTAACTTAAAATGAGATGTGACTGGTTAAACATCCACATCAGGGCTGTTATTTCTATGGATGACATTTTGCGGATAATTAGGAATGTCGGTGCAAATGTGTGTGTGTACATGCGCATCGACGAAAAATTAATTTGAAAGTGAAAAACAGATTTAAAAGAAAGCATGGGAGAGAGGGAGAGATGAAGGAGAGAGACTCTGGTCCATGGGAAAGAGGGAAGGCCAGGATACAAATTAAAATTTAGTGTAGAGAAGCACAAGTATACAAGGATGAAATGGACTGAGAATGAGAGAGAGAAAATGTCAGCTGGGGAGGGACAGAAAGTCACAGAGGGAGCTATCGTACATTTCCTCCTCTCTTAATGCTTGCAGCTAGCTTATGATTAATTACACGCCGGTCTTAAAATAGGTCGCCTCTTCCATCCCCACTGCGCGTCTTTCTTTTTCCTTGTGAAAGACAGATAGAAAAAGAGAAGGAGAGAACACTACAGTCCAAAAAAGAGAGGGTGGTGGAGACAGAGAGTCTTTGCAGAAACATACAATAGGGATGAACACAACATGGAGACAGGGGGAAATAAAATTAAGGGTTACAGGGGTTCAGCTTTCAGGGCTGAGGTTTGTGGTGTGGCACAGATACATACTTACAAAGTAGATAATGCATATTCTTCTGAACAGATACTCCAACTTCTCTTCAGTCCTGTGCAGCATATCTTGAAATACAGCATGTTCTTGCGCGTGACTTTTTCCTGCTCTATTAGGTCACCTTAAGATTTTTCTAAGCTTCTCGGGAGAGAGATTATCTTAGCGTTGTGGCATATTTGGGGAACTACTCCCCGATGTCAACACATACATGCACCCGGGATTTAGAATGGACCATAAAACAGGATTCCGATAGCGGAAATGTCTTGAAGTCTGAAGCTGACTGGTTAGCAAATTCATCTGAATGGAAGCCTGCAGAAAAGGTTGTGCTGACAGGAACACTGAACTCTGCATGAATAAACGTGCAACAGCCACCCACTCACAGAATAAAACTGCACACACACGCACTTACATTTACTGTATATACACCTGCTTATCACCCACCGCGTTGCTGTGCCTAGACTCACTGAACCTTGTAATAGCTTTGCTGAGACAGATCATGCCTCGCCCTTTTCAAGTGTTCCCCTCTATGAGCGTGATAAGCCATCACCTGGGCCCAGCGAGAGCTGCCCCGTTAAAATTTAATGCTACAGCACATCCCTGAAAGGTACTGAGGCACACAGAACAGTTAGAGCCATATGGATGGCTACGCTTAACTGCAAAGTACGGGCTTCAATACAGTCGTCGTCGTCACTGTAATGGCTCGATGTGTCTGTAGGGTGAAATATTCAAATTGTCACTTGCATGATGGCTAGAGTGAATGTTTGTTTTGTGCATTTAGTGATGATGCAGAGCAAGGGAAGACATACATTATGTATCGGTGAAAGTGGCTCTGCCATTGCTGCACGTCACCTAAGCCAGGCTCCACAACGAACCTAAATTGAGACTTTTCTGCAGATAATTCATTGTTACTTTGAAATGGAACAAAGTACATGAAAGGTGACTGAAATTATATTTAATGAAAAATTCTGGTTTATTACTACTAGGGTCTTATTTTCGCAGCATTGCTACAGCAACATCCAACAGGGGAGAAAAGGGGAAAAAACATGTTCTTTGTTACAACATTTTAAAAGTTTGCTTTTTACTGAAATACTGGACATGAAATCCAAATACCCAAACAGAAAATAACACATTGACGTTAGAAGAAAAGATCACTATTTGGTTACACTTCTATGCACTGTGTGAAAAGGGGTTGCAAGTAGACACTGGTAAATTTAAAAGGGATCACAAGCCAGAATACAGCTGGTCTAAACCATGAAGAAACTCACACTGAGAGGAAAATAGCCGCATTATATCAAATTTGATACGCAGCTGATATAAAACTGTGAAACAAAGAGCGCTTGGTGACGAAATTAATCTGGACATGTGGTTGTAAAGGCCAGAAAACTACAGCATTATTAATCCAAGGGGTCACATACAGTATAAAGTCAGCTGTTGTACAGAATAATAATGTAAAACTTAATTGATCTCTCCACCACAGGGAGATCAGAACACCTGTTCTGCTACCTGACTGGCAGAAGGTCAGCGCTCAAGGACAACTGATAAGTTACTGTAGATACCTGCTGAAACAGAGCTTGAATCCAGCTTGGCCACTTGAAAGGCTACAGATGCCCCCCTGCACCCTTTTGGGACTGTACTAATATCTTAGAGGGAAGGTTGTATTTGGAGCAGGTGTAGTGATGTGATTACTGTACTGAGCCTGAGCAGAGCAGCCTCTGAAAAACTAGGATTGATGAGCACTGCAGGGGAGGGAGCTGCTATTTCTGTCTGTCTGACCACATGTGTTGCCCAGTATCTGGCTGCATATACACACCTCTGTGTGTGTGTGTGTGTGTGTGTGTGTGTGTGTGTGTGTGTGTGTGTGTGTGTGTGTGTGTGTGTGTGTGTGTGTGTGTGTGTGTGTGTGTGTGTGTGTGTGAAAACAAGCCTGGAGTAGATTGCAGTCTGTAATTTCAAGCAGTGCTCTAAAACATTCCACATGTAATCCATTACAGCAACGCATTAATTTTTAATGAGAATGCTTAAAGTTGCAATCAACTCCGGATTTCTTAAATGACAAAGACTACCTTGCCAATATAATAAACTGTTCGAAGTTATTATTTATTTAAATAGTGCTCTTATCAAGTCAGTCATATTTTTATGGTGTAAATCAACCCTGCAGGTGTATGTGATATAAGAGACGGTGCTGTGGACATGCAAGAAGAAAAGAAGTCAAGTACCACTCATTTAGAATATACTTTCATAATAAAAAATACACAAATATTCAATAATAAAAAATTTACTGACAATTGCAGAACAGCATTTCTGATTCGATTTCCATGCAGAGTCTTTGTAAATTGAAACTTGTCGTTTTCAAATTCACCTCTTTTCAACTGCGGAAAATGTTTTTTTTCCTCCACTCCGCACAAGCAAACAGACACACACTTGCACGCACGCACACGCGCACACAAACTATGAAAAGCGTGACACTTGCAATTAGTTACAGTGCCAGAAGCCTGAGACAGCAGAAAGCAGCCGATGCGCTCTTAGTGAGCACCTCGTGGACCGAGCGTCACACTGAATCAGCCTGGAAAGGACCAGGGAAGAGTAACATGCCAGCAATTCTATACAACCCAATTCAACAGGCCTGCGTGACGACACTGACGAAGAAATTGAGGGTCTATTGTTACAAGAGCGGCACTTGTGGCGTCTCCATTCGCCCTAAATAAATTGCATTATCTGGGCTGTCGGAGTGGCAGGAAAATAATCCATCCTGGCTTATCATCACAAACACATTCTATCCACTTTGGTTTTTTCCACTTTTCTCTTCAACGTGTCTTTGCTCTCATTTTCTGGGCTTTGTGTAATGAGAATATTGAATTGACCGCATTCTCCTCTTTATAATCATCCAATAAGATTTTATACACACACTTGATGGAGTGTAGGCAAAATAAGAGCCTGTAACAGTTACTGTCAGTGATGTATCGTGAATTATTCATACTGTGACTTGACATGATTACTGCAAAGAACATGTTTTGTTACATGTCGAATGACCCCACAGTGCAATCATGCATGTATTCACGATTAATATGCCATCAAATTAACAGAGAGATGTCACTGAACAAATAGATATTCCTATTTGGAGACTTTCATGTTCGCGCAAGAAGTGGTGCAGAAAGCTAAAAGACAAAAGGCTATGGTCTTGACCTTGAAATGCACTTTGTCCATCAGTATGGTGTTTTTGTGCTCCGTGCAGCAAGTATGGTGTGAAAGTGAAAAGCGAGGTGCAACAAATAAGAGCCAAATCAAGAAGGGGAAGCGGGGTGTTGGTATTCTGGCTAAAATTGGGTCACATTTTAATGTGGTTCCACAAGCAAGTCTATACAAAATGGGTAACGAAAATGTTCAGCATTATGTAATAATCCTGGGTAATGAACATAAACACTTTGATTACATACTCTCCGGCCACTTTACAGATTTAAATCAACATAAAAAAAAACAAACATCAAATGTAAAGTGATTACAGCCAGAATGAGGGTAAAACAAACTATGATATGAGTAATTCATTTTGTTATCTGTTGCTGTATGTCCTCCACTGTAACATGAAAGCTGCTTAAAAATGTATTTTTATTACAATTATTAAGAAGGGAAAAGCACACAGCACATGGTCAAAGGGATCTCCTCCATTTGATTTTTAGATGCATTTTTTTTTACTGCAATATACAGTAATTACTAGAGTGACTGGTGTAATTGTTTTGGGTAACTCTCAAACTGACTCGAGAATCAAGTATTAACTGTACAGAATAGCTATTGTGTGGATCCCTGTGTTTCACCATAAAACCATGGATCACTACAGAAAACAACCTGACAAGACTTTCGGTATCTCCACAAATATAAATTCAGCTCACAAAGGCATATCATTAGCCTTGGCAACACATTTGTGGTGCCGGATATTTGTGTCTTGTCAGTCTCCAGCTCACAGAAACACTATTTTCCTGCTTGGAGAAGCCAATCTGCACTCTTCTATTGTCTCTATTCGGTGAGCCATTTTCATCATGCCCCACTGTGATTGGCAGAGCTGCTTAAAAGGGATGAGACCCATAATATGACTGGCTGAGAAGACAATGATTAATCACCTAACCCTCCTTTTTATATTCTACTTCTCCTAGACCTCTGGCACATATTGTGCTGAGCCAATATAAACAAAAACAACAGGTACGTTTGGACGCGTCCTCAGTGGCCTAGCTCACATGACCTTGTGCTGTTTGTTACTAATACACCACTAGAAAATAGCTCTAAACTAGAAAGACACAAAAGCAGGAGACACAAACACACAGATCAGGGATCTCATACTCCCTTGTCTGCATGTTCATCTTGTTCTACTATCAACAACTTGTTCTGACAGCAGAGCAGACTATTAGGAGAAGTGAGCCAGGGGCAGGAGGGTATGTCTGGAGACCAGCATAAATCTCGAGGAAGAACTACTTTACATGACCTCACAGTGCCCCTGCCAACAGAAAGGCTGAAAAGAAGCTTGTTTTCCCAAAATTCCTCTAAGCAATCATCACAATTTGCTAACATAACCTCTCTCTTGTTAGCTCACCAGATTTTGTAATTTACACCTTCATAACCACCACCTGTATCCATTTAGAAACCCTCCTCCCCTTGAGACAAGTCATCTTTCCCTGTCTATGAATCCTCCCTGCTGGGACAGATATATGGGTGTGTCTGACATGCCCTACACGAGGAGACCCCTCAACCCTTCCACTCGCTGTAGGCTGGCTGCCGCATGATGTGTTGTGACTGACGCCGGGAGCCGAACACTCCTGTCACTGCCCCTCTCTGCCCTCAGCGCCAGTGAGTGTGAGTGAAGTCAGTAAGGAAACCTAGCAGCTTGAGAACCCCAGCTGGGGCACTCATCCTCTCCGCTGCCACTCCTCTGTAGCTAGAAAATAACTCAATCTGAAATCATACGTCTCACTGTTAACCTCATTTTCGTCAGCGTGTGCCTGTATATGTGCGTTGCTGACGGATATGTGGGTGTCTGATTGCAACTGGAGAATGAAAATGTGAGAGTAACATCTCAGGGATGCTGCTATTCAAATCTTGTTGGAGGTGCTACAGGCATGATAGACCCCCTACTCCCACTGTCTGGTGAGCAGTTTCACATCCTCATAAATCTATATCCAGATCATTCTCGTTCAGAGGTAATAAAAGCAGAAGGAAACTTATCTGGAAAACAACATGGCTGTGTTTTTCTCCCTTCTTTGTCCTCTAAGAGGACAGTTCTTGATACAGATGGAAAAGTGAAATATTCTTTCAGCAAAAGGAAGCTGATTTCTGACGTTTAATCTGATAATGCCTAAATGCTCCACTGTAACAGTTACCCAAATAACCCGCCCAGGTTAGTTGCTCCCACTCTGCACAGCCGCACAATGACTCCACATAGAGGATTATATTCCCTTTGACAGCACCTTTCCAAGCTCTCTGTGTCGATCCATCCCTCCCATCATCTCCCAATTGGTGGCACACAGAGGTGATGTTGTTCGTTGTTTTATGAAAGTCTATGCACCCTCAGGGGCCCTACGGCTGTACCTGACCATAAAAACTCGCAGAAAGGGATGCATCAGGGAAGAAATTTTAAAAAACAAAACAACCCTTGTCTGTGAATCACTGTCTGTGTTTTTAATGGGGTGACATATGGCTCAGCAGAGGTCTTCTCTTATCTAGTTTACGGAGGTGGCTAAATGAAAATGACTACAATAAAATCAGAGGAGATGACGACGCCTGAATGCTCTAATAAGCATTTGATGGTTTCATCTGCTCTGTGGCTAAATGTTTTAATTTTACTAGTTTTATTCCTCATTGTGCCAGTTGGTTTGACTGTCTTATTCAAAAGCCAAGAGGAACAAATGTTCATTGTATTTGACTGATATGGGAGGTGTACTAATCAATATAAACTGCCAATCTAAAAATGAAAAGGCATCGAAAGTTAAATGTCAGACAAAGACCATAAATTCTCTAACAACAATGCTTTATGAATATGTGAGCATAAGGCAGTGTAGTAATAAGACCAACATATGATTAAAAAGCATATGTTGTGCCCAGGGGAACAGAAAACCAGAGCAGAGCATCCATTCTTACTGTGCTGCTGAAGTTAACACAGCACTTTGGTCTGCATCCCCACATTTCTTTAGAGGGCTGTGAGAAGAGAAAATATTCAATAAAAAAAAAAACAACAAAACTTGTTTTTCTATTCTGCCTCAGATCTGCTACCAGTAACAGTCAAGATAATCAGTCATTCATCTGCCATAATGGGAGCTCTGGGTCATACAGTCTAGAAAATAAAATACAGCTGCCTGTGATGGGGCTCCTAGAGGCTGAATAATAACCAGGTTTTTCTTGTGGCAGCAAAGATAATAAAGAACTTTTATGATGTCATAAAAATGCCGGTTTAAGACAGCGTTTCTTCAGGCTCACCGAAGAATATTAAACTCAAATTTGGATGGGGTATTAGCTTTACAAACATTGCTGTTTGTTTCATTGACTTACACATTTGTAAATCAACACTTTCCAATCCTCAAAATGTCAGTGAACACTCTGTAAACTGAAATTTTTCTTGAGCTTGTTGTACAGATAAAAATCCCTCAATTAATTTAATTTTATTACTGTGTCTTTTAATTTAACAGTTTAAAATACTGCACTTTGCAAAACAGCAAATATTTGCCTTTCATATCAGTGCTCGCTGTAATGTTCAATGACCTTTTCCAGGCTCAGCACTTGACTTGGTCCAGTGAGAAACGTGTATGAGCTGCTGTGCTTACACACATGTGTAAACAAGACTTCTTGAGGGGCTGAAATTTGCTGTGAGAAGAATTTTTTTTTCATTGATAATGTCTGTCTGTGGTCGGGCGTACTTTAGACCACCTTTTCAAGTGGTACCGTACCCACACAGTTTGTTGATCCAGGCGCAGGTCCCTGATGTGATATTTCAATTTCAGATTAGCATTATTAGCCACAGTATACTGTTTACCTGGCACCTGAGATCCTGACATAGTGGCTAATCTGAAGCTGCTGGCATCACGTAGGGAGAAACAGGACCCCGCCATTTTATCCGAGAATATACAGTAGATAGGTGTTTACAGAGAGTTTGACATTAGGGACTTAAAGCAAACTCAGTGGATTTTGAGCTGCTTTGCATCGTCATATTTATCAGCAGTCAGTGATTTACACAAAAGGCTCAGTGTGATTTCTCAACACAGTCTACTTAAGCTCATTTTCAACACTGTGGTTACTTCGTTATTCCCCTGGTTAACAGGATACAAAGACTATGCTAAGTCAGCAAAGAGCGGTGTGTAATGCCGTTTCAACCCACACCACGATGGAGCCCAGTTTCCCTCAAGGCTTTTCTTTAACAAATCCCATTCATTTAATAAGCAGCAGCCAACAGAACAGGATTAGATTCAGCAGCAGTGTTTGATATGGAAAAATGGTGGAATAACACCATGAAAAGAAATAAGAAGAGAAACTTGGAGACGAGAAGCTGATAGGAGGGTGACAGTGGATGGATTTAAAGGGTGGTGACTCTTTTTTAAAAGGCAGTGACAAGGATCCTGCTGAGGCTTAGGATCATACAGGGGACAGATACGGTTAGGCGGCAATTGACTGCCTTGTGTTGTACCACATTGGAGTTCAAGAGGCTATCAAAACATTATACCAGGGAGACTCATAACAATGACCAGAGGAGTAATAAAAGACAAAGTCGCGGAGACGGGGAGTGAGGGAGAGGGGAAAAAAAACTAGTAAGGCAAAGACAGAGGAGAGAGAGAAAGAAGGATAGAGAGAAAAAGATAGGAGACACAGGGAGGGAGAGGCAGGAAAATCAATAGACTTCTATATGCAGCATTCAGACTGTGCCCTCTCACTGCTCCAGACAGCTTATCCAAGGACTCCAACAGCCAACAGACAAACTGAACATCTATCCACAGACCCATACTGATAATATGCCACCCCAGCCTGTCCCTGTCTCCATTCATCTTCTTTTTTCACCCTCTATCCCCCAAACACACACACACACACACACACACACACACACACACACACACACACACACACACACACACACACACACACACACACACACACACACACACACACACACAGCTCATCTCCTCCAAATTTAACACTCTAATTTGGTTGAGGGCTGGCTGCTGTGTTATTGATGTTACCAGAGGTCTGATCCATCTTGAGCCCAGGACAAGGCTTTAGTCAAGATGGCTATAACTCAGAGGTATCCTTTACCCTGTTTGCCAGAGTATCAGACTGGCATTTGTAATTTAAAGGCTGGACAGACAGCCGACGTTACTGTATCCACCCGCCTTGCTTCGTCACTCGAAATGGCTGCATGCCAGTGCTCTTAACCCTAAATTTTCACGCTTGTTGGGATTCACTGGACTGGAAACGACTTTTGTAGCTTTTTTAAAGTGTTACAAACTTCCATTAATACTCTCTTTAGGATTATACAATATGGAAATGAAGATATGAGTAATTAAAAAATAAATAAATGTGTTTACTTTCTCACAGTATTCATAGTGGAGGATTAAGACATATTCTGTGTGTGTGTGTGTGTGTGTGTGTGTGTGTGTGTGTGTGTGTGTGTGTGTGTGTGTGTGTGTGTGTGTGTGTGTGTTCATGTGGTTGTATGTGATGATGCAACATGTGGGATGGATTATCAAGGTTTACTCCTGAGCGAGACTGGCATGCTGGTGTTTCATGACATATATTCGTTTTTTTTTTTTTTTTATGTACGCGTTTGTCGACCCATCTGTGTGGGTTTAGCTGGAGGACAGAGCGATGGGGAATTGGAAAAGCTTGATGTGGCATTATATACCAGTGTCTTATCACTCTGATATATGGCCAAACAGGATGTGGGGGGGCTGAGACCATTTCGATAACACACAAAGCACGAAGATACGAAGGAAGTACATGAATATGAAGAAAGAAAGAATAGAAGGGAAAAAAGATCAGAAGGGACAAATATACTCTGTGTAGGCCCATGGGACTGTTAGTGTAGTCTCTGATCATTGATTAAGGAGTTTTATGTACTCCTACCCACAGCAATGTGGAGGACACTCTCATCGCTCTCTTCCTCCCCCCTTATTCTTCCTCCCCTGTCCATCCTCCTGCTCTTTCCCTCCTCTCTGTCTCCATCTTTCTGCTGTAATGGGCAGAGATCCATTGTTGTAATTTTCTCTGACAACTACAAAAGGTCACACAGGGGGACGGGTCTCATCCTTCTAATCACTCAATGAGAGCAGGGCCCACTCACTCCATTCAAATGTCACCGGATCAGAAATACAGATAAAGACAAAAAAGTACTCTTGTACTGACTGTTGTCTTTATATTTTCTTTATTCTTTTCTTTTATAATAAGCAGCAGGATGACACGGTGAGTATGGAGACTACCACTTCATCTGAAGAAAGAAAGAAACTTGAGCTGCAATGACATAACCCAAAATGTATGTTTTCTGAAAGAACTCAATCTCAAGTATTTACACATTCACTAAATTAAATAATTGGGCGAGGGTTCATTGTCATGCAAGCATCACAGCAAGCATTCATAAAATGTGAAATATACTGAACACAACACCTCAAGCAATCAAGATGGACCCGTGTTGAGCCATTGAGCCTCATTGTTATTGGTCTGCTACTGTGCTTTCTATTGAAACCACAGTTTATGGAGGGAGGGAAATTCCCCACTTCACAATCCCCTGTAAACTAGAAAACATCACTTGACTTCAAGATGGTTCCTCTGAGAAAGAAACACTATTTGGAAAATGGTCAGTGGGCAAGCAGGTAAAAAAGAGTATGGATATTCAAAAACATAGTAACTGGAAGGAATTTTACAGTACATGACAAATATTAACATGTAAAATGTATTACAAAGGGTTTTTGCCACTTCTTTTGAGAGAATTAAGTGAGTGTCTGAATGTTTCCTCTGACTGAGGCGTTAACATTTGGCAATGTACTCTAAATAGGTTGTTATCACGATTATTAGTGGCATGAAAGGCTTCATGTACTGAATCTCCACCAGCTGTGACCTTTTCATATGATGACTTATAAAGAAAAGTTTTAGAAATCCACTTTACTGAGCAGGATGACTAATGATCTGAGTCATAATTTCGCAAATGTATTTTCAAAACCCACAAATTACCAGACACACTGAGCTGAGGATGAATGAGTGGCATTAGATAAGCAAAACCACATAATAAATATTGCAGCCCTCCTAGACAGACACATTAAACATTAAGTAAACACATTTTGGTTTTTAAGATTACAAATTTAGATGAGGAAGAGACGAGTGGCTTTAGGATTACAACTTTTGTTATGTTAATTTACTTTATGATTTTCTGCCACACAAGCCCATTCCATTAACTATCAAAAGAAATCAATGCTGAGACAAACAGCACGGACACCGATATTATTAAAAGCAAGTTCAGGGGATTGAGTGCAGGAGACGGAATTTAAGACGATCGCGAGTGAACATGAACATACTACAAAATGAGAAAGGAGTAGAGGCCGCAGTCAATTACGAGTCCCATCTTGTAGTTTGTGTCTACATTGATTTGTTGGGGACTAGGGTCTCTGCCTCTCCCCAGTTCACCTAATTGCACTCACTCTGACCCGCTAATTACTTCACTAAGACCTAGTTGGTCTCACCTCAGTGCACTGCCTCGCTGTGTGGAGCTGTCTCTACAACAACGTGGGAGGAAGGGATGGGGAGAGAAAGAGGATGTGAAGGCAAAGAGAAAGAACAAGGCTGAATTAAGAATGCATGATGTATGTCAGAGACACAGAGAGAGAGGGGAGATGTAGAATGAAAAAACAAGAGAGACAGAGTAAGGAAATAGAGGTGTATATATATTTGAGTATGTGAGAAGGGGCTGTGATCTCAGGTGGAGGGCATGCAGCAGTGTTAACATACTGCTGTTACTGTACCGTACTGTACCTCAGGATGGCGATGACATGAATGATGTTTCTGGCTCTCACTGAACTGTATGCATAATTAAATAAATCGCTGCTGATTAGATAATCACTCATAATCGTGAAGATAATAATGACAATGAGGTTCCTTCATCGGGAACACCGAGCTTACATACCTGATGGGATGAGACCAAAGGCCCAGTTGGGTGCGAGAATGCCAAAAGGGTTGTTTGTGTCTTTGTTGTCAATCATCTCCTTGGCTTTGTGTTCCTCTGTTTTTTGGCTTAAGCCTTTGACAGGTGTCCAACGACTTCCTACAGACCTGGATTCCATTTCTGTGGTGCCAACTTTAGAGTCGGATGCAAGGGTGGTAAACTGAATGACTCCCGTAGTCGTTTGAGATCCCACACTGGGTGCTGGAGTAGCTTGATCCTTCTGCAGGTTGGGTGGACTTGTTGTTTTCTCCTTTTCCTCCTGAACCCATGGAACAGACACAGATGGCTCCTCTGTGGAGGGGCTGTGGGAGGATTTTTCTGTGTTGGTTGCTGTGGTGGTAGGATCTGTCCTCTGTGTGTCTCTGGTCGTCAGAAGCTCTGGTGTGGTCACCTCAGAGGTTGTCAGCACCTCCATCAAGGCTTCGGGTGTGAAACTCACCACCTCCTCTCTTCTTGTGCCTTTGCTGTGCTTCCTTAAAACAGGAGTAAATCCTGAATTTGAGCTACCCTCTCCTCTGTGTGAAGAAGCAGAAGAGAGGTTGTCAGTAGGGCGGTGAATGTAGAGGATCTCCCCCCTGGCCTCCTCTGTTGTGTCAGGCTCCTGGGAGCCCTGAGGTGGGGTGGTGGGCTGTTCCACGAGCTGCCACTGGGACAGAGTAGTGTGCTCAGCCACAGTCACAAGCTCACTCTGGCTGAGTGAAGACTCTGTTTCAGGACTCGGTTTGACACCACTGCTCTCCAAGTTGTTGACTTTCATTCCAAACCCATCAGGAAAGTTGCTGCCCTCTCCACTCCCCTCTATCTCCCTCTCCTCCTCCAACGCAGTTCTAGCACCTGATGGAGTGGTAGCGTCTTCTCTGTCCTGGTCCTTGCCCTCGCCTGAATAATTTTCTAGGTTGTCCTGCCGGAGGGAAGTTGGAAGGGTCATCACCTCGAGGGGCCCTGCTTTGGCTTCCATGGGCTCCCAGGTGGGACGTTTACCCACATAGGCCACGTGTCCAGGGGGGCCTAGTTTAGAGCCTCGCATGGACTTGATGGCCCACCGGAACTGGCTGCTGGGTGTGGGAGCATAGGCTGGGCCACCTCTGGGACCCAGGGGACTGGATATGTTGACATGTTCTCTGGGACGGGATCTCTCATTGGGACTTGATGGAGTGAATTCTACAGGGAACAAAGAGACAGAAGAAACTAATTAGTATGATTCCATTATCAGGGAAGGGGGTGGTTAAATTTTATGGATGTGGAATAAGCAATTAAAAACTCAAGCCTGGCTTATATGAGTCCAATGACTCTTATAGGGAGTACAGTTTCAAAATTATAATGGAAACATGAAACTGCCTCTTCATCATGGACTAGAGTCTCCTGCATTTAGCTATGTGATTATGGCATAGTGTGAATTCACCGGTATGGGTTCTGGTCATGTGTGGACTATGTCGGTGATTTCTTTTGACTTTGAATGCTCTTTTTTTCTATGCATACAGCAAAACAGTTTCTGTTTGGGATACTAAAATTAATCACTTTGTGGACAGTGTGAAGAAATTTAGTCCACATCCTTTGGGATTGTGGCCCCACTGGTCATGGACACAGAATATATCACTCTTTTCTCTATAACACTACATATTCATGACTAAATTAGCAACAATCAAAGTCAAAGTTTGTAAAAAGACACACTAAGGTATTATTTTTTAAAGAATTTAACACCCAAAAACTCAGCTAATCTGCTTCATCAGGACTGTGTGGGTGTGATTTGATCATATTTGATTGACAGTTGCCTGGCAACATTAGTCAACAACCACAATACTGGCATCAGATTCTGATCCAACTGAGTCCGCCACTTCAAAACAGTGATTAGAGCATAGACAAAAACACAAGTACAGAAACCACTTGAAATGACCAAAATTGTTCTACCTTTCACAAAATGGTCATGTAAGAGTCTGTTGCACATTGTATTAAGTTAAATTATGTTTTCAGGGCCTCTAATCCTGGTCCACATGTGGGTCTTGCCACTGTATGGTTTACAGTGACAAGACCAACATCTGATCCCTTCTTTTCCTCAAAAGAATTTAAAGAATGAATTGTTTTTTAATCACTTATCTTGTTTTTACATAGAAGAATCCTATTCAGAACCAATGATATGAGCCCAGATAAAACAAAAACAGTTCTTGGCCTCAACATTTCAACTTTCAAATATGTTTGTTTCCCGTGGCACTTTATTTCCCTCAAAGTTGTCTTCTCAGGCAGCTCTTACTCCTTGGCTGTCTTGATCCTGATAACCTCCAAAAAACAACTGCAACTTCTTGCTACGGCTCATTCTTGCAACCGCTCACTAAATAACACAGAATCTGAGTTACATCCGGGGCATGTTACAGTCTAATTAATGATGTGTTGTCATATCGTCCTCATCTTGCCCACATGGCTCCATCACAGCTTTTTATGTGTTAATACAATAAATATCTCAATAGCCTGTACTGTTCTATGTCTAATGTACTTTCAGCCTTTTGACGTCTATTGAAAGATAGTTTAAAGACTTTAAAATGTAACTGGGAGTTAAGCTAAACATTCTTGGTAGTTTTTTTTTTTGTAGTGAACTGAAAGTAGCTGTTAACTGTCATCTACTGTAAATTGGATATTGTGGGCTTCCTTCCCAGTGGTTCTGATCAGTGTTGCTACTAAGGTTGCGAGAGTTTGTAGACAAAGATGAGGGCCACTTCTTGTGGAAGCCCATAGGCACACAGCCACAGACACACACCAAAAGGACAGAAGGATGTATTCAAAGTAATTTCACACTTCTCTTCTCTGTCCCTGTTTTCTCTTTCCCTGTGGATTCTTTTACCCAAAACAACCTCCTGCTGGAATACACTTGCCAGTGGCAAGAGATGCCATGTGGAAAAACGCAGGAGCACTTTCAACAGGATAAGCAAATGACTTGCTCCACAACAAGCTCCATCTAGACCTGTTTATTTAGATGAAGTGGTCCACTGTTCTTTATCAGCTTACGGCTTTAAACCAGACTCTGTTTACACCATTAATTATTCATTCTGTCTGCATGTGTTACTTACGGCTGGTGTGTGTGTGTTTTTTTAGAGCAGCAGTGCAGTCATGTTACTGAGAGTCCCAGCTAGTGTTGCTACTGTCCTTGTTGCTCAGCTTAGTTTAACTGTCCTCAGTTCGGATAACATGTCTGAAAATTACAGCAATACAGCGGGGAGGGGTGCAACACAAATCAGCACAACAAATTACCATGAGAGGGAGAACATATACAAATATGTCCATGCATAAAATATTAAATGTATGTAAATTATTCATAAGGTCCGCTGTTGCCGTACGCCTAAGTGAGGTTTATGAGCCTGAGGTTCATTTCATAAGAGCCATGTACGCCAGCTTAATTGTCCTATTAATAATCCAAATAGCTAATTACATACTTTTACTATGCAAACTGATGAAAGTGAGAGTAATTAAACACATTAATCTGGTTTGATGATCAATGTAACGACCCATGTAATAAATAAAATGAGACAATTAGGCATAGGTTTGGCTGACTTCATGGCACTATTCAGAGCACGGTTAAAGTTCAACTCTGCTGCTGTAAACCTGTTTGGTAGAAGGCCTGGTGGAAAAACCACAAACAACCAGAAAAAAAAAAACTTATAATAAACCCCATTCAGACAGTAATTGTGTGCTTCCACTGTGAGTGGTTCTGCTGTGTTGACTCCACTTTACTGGAGTAAGCAGGCTGAGAGAATCCCTTGGGTCAGACAGACATGATATTAAATTGGGAGAGTGGAGGCTGACAATGAGAGAGACGGAAAGAGACAGAGAAAGAGGTGGCACCAATGCCACCTCATCCCATCTGCAGAGATGGCAACTAATAAAAAAAGACTGAGGAAAAGTTATTGCATGGCCATGTGAATCATGTCAGGAGCATCTACACTAAGTGTCAGCGGACAGACCCCACTGTCTATTATCACATAAATTCAGTCTCTGGGGTTGACAAGACTGGTGTGAAGTAGACGTGTATTTCTTTGAAAGACACCCAGGACTTGCATGTGGAGCTTATTCAAATTCAACGTACTTCTGTTGGATGCAGATCACCCTAGCAGGAGCTTGAGAGCGTAATACTTAGTTCAATAAAATCTTCAAAATATTTTGATTTGCAAGGGAAATAATTTAAGTTATTGCTCAGCATTCACAGACCCTTTTCCAATTTTCAAAATAATTTGATTCAATATAATATATTCAATATAAATTCTACTCTGTTTTGGAAATAGCTTTGCATCCCCCTCAATCAAAGAGGCAACATAGCACCATTAATTACTAAGGAGTGTTGAGATTCAAGGGATAGCCTGCGGTGTGTAATAACAAAGTTAATTCAGCTCACTGATGCTAGCTTAAGAAGAGACATCAGTCGGGCAGCTTTCCATCATGGACACATTAAAGAAAGAAACAACCGCTCCTCACCCCCCTTTATCCATCTTCCCCCTCCTTCCGTCTTCCTCAGTCTACTCTTCCCCCTCTTGTGTTGCTCATCCTCGCTGTAGTGATCATTACTGCCTACCTTCAGAGAGCTGGGGCTTAATTGGCAGAGACATAGATGGAGGTGAGAGCGAACTGCAGAGCAGCCCAACCTCCACATTAATTGGATATGGCTGTGAATAATGCATACCGACTAAAGCTTGGATTTTCATTAATACCTTGGGGGGTGGCATTGGATTTCAGGTAGCACAACAGTGAGTATTTATATTAGGAAAAACCCTAGCTCCTTTACTGAATCATTCTTCTGGCTGTCTTTGTGAGAGTGTTAGTCGCACATTGTATCCTCCCCTTTTAGCTGATGCCAAGGATGTGTTATTTGTGGTGGCCATTAAAAGAGAAACTGCCTTCTTCTACCCAAGGGTGTGATACACTGTCTTTTCGTGTTCTATCTCAGAGGTGCATTTCTCTACTGAGTTGTAATTTGGCATGACTGTGGGTGCCTTGCTCCGGTGGCTATTGGTCCAGCATCCTTCCAGTAACGAGCCATTCCTCTAATCATTAATCTACTTTTACCCCTGAAGTTATATTACGTTTTTTTTTTATAATGTAGAGGAAGTGATTTGGGGGGTTTGGTGCCAGGTTGCTTTCAAGGAGTCATGAGCTGAAAATGGTGACCTGGTGACCTTTTCTAACCTCAGGGGTATCCTACCGCACCATTCATAAGGGTAATTCATTCTGCTGTGGATGTTACCTGTCTGACAGGTCCTCCAGGTTCTAAAGCACTCACACATGCAGCACATACACACACGCACGCACACACAGACACTAACACATCGAGAATAACAATGGACCCTTGCATTTGTCAGGCCTTCTCACACTCCCCCAGAGCATTTCTCTCTGTGTCTCAACACAGAGATCTTAAACTTCCATCCATTTCTGGACAAGTTGCATTGTTTTTCTCATCAGTTTAATTTATTCTCCACAGCTAAAACCAGTCTATCTTTGACTCCTATAAATAAAGTGTATTTGTGTACCTGTTTGTGATGCAGGTCTGTGAGCTAACCTTTTATAGTATCACAGTGAATTAAAAATTCAAGTTTAACTGTTACTCTTTCTGACAACCTGTACTGTAAGCAAAGCACTCTATCAATACATATGAGAATTAAGGCAGAACAGTCTCCACTTCACTACAACATTTTGCATTACTGTATGTGGTATGGCCCTTTTGTTTGTTTGCAATTACTGTTTAATTAAATTTACAGCGATACTTCAAATTGCCCTGCGGAGGAATTTATTATAGCATACTCTGGGGAGAAGAAGAGAGAGTGGAATGGAGAGGCAGAGATTGTTTAAAAAGCATGACATAAACAGATCCTATATTTACCATCGACATTTAAATGCACCACGCCTCCATTTGGAATGAGACTGTTTCAATTCACCCTTGTTTCTATTGCTATTTCACAGTTGTTTGTTTCAAAGGTTAAAAGCCCTAAATTTAAACCCTAAATACAAAGAAGATCAATTTTGGGCTCTTACCATTAACAGTGGACAGAGGGTTGTCAGCAGACGTGCTCCAGGCTTGCTCTGATGACTGTGTGCTGGTGTTGCTTTGCCCTGTGTTTTGGACTGCAGGCACTAATCTAATCAATGGCATCACCTCTTTCTCCTGCTCAGATAGACCTTCCACTGGACTCTGTAGTCCACTGGTGGGAGCCTTGAAGGAAAAACTACCACTCCTGTGCTCCATGATGGCATTGTCCATGCTGCCCTTGTTTCTGCTGGCTTTGGGTATACTCAGGTTTCTGCTGGATGCTTCAATCTGGGTCTGGTTCTCTCTTGCGTTTTCCTCCGGAGCTGAAGGTCCCTTCTCTGTCTCTTCACCCTGCTCGCCTCCAGTCCAGTACCTAAAGGGTCTCATAAGAGTGTTCACAAAGTCGACCAACACACTGTTACTGGTATGAGGCTGGTGAGTTGAAGAAGCTATGGAGGACGATGTTGGGGTGTCAGATACAAAATAACCGCCATCGTCTTCCTCATGGGCAGAACCTCCATGACTCTCCAGGCTCTCAAGGTCAGAAAGGCCCAGGGTGTTGCTGGTTTTTGGGCCATCAGTCTCCTCCTGGCTGAGTTGGCTGCTTCTAGGGCCATCCAGCCCTTCTTTCCAGCCCTCCTCAGGCCTTAAGTGGATGACTACGTGCTCCTCAGAGATCTCAGAGGAGTTGTTGATTGCAGCAATGGAGTGCACTCCTGCTTTGTCCAAGTCGACCATGCCAGTCCAAGTGGAAGTCTTGGGAAAAAGGGAACTCTGCTCGGCTTCAGTGATTGAGGAAAGGGCCTGTGCTGCTGGGTTGATGGTCTGGTGTAAAGCCTGTGCCTCTGCAGCCTGGACCCCTGCTGGCTGGTGGGCTGCAACACACAATAGCCACATTTTACCAAAAGCAACTGTGCTGCTTTTCACCTGACCCGCTTTATCTGCTGCTGAATAACACAGCACTTGACCTCACTTCCCCTCTCTCCTCCTGTTGCAGTAAACCTGTTATTGCTATCGAAACAAGATTCAATTCAGAGCATCCTCCACAGTTTTGGATTAACAATTTTATCACATGTGGCTCTGAACGTTTCTACTACTATATCCAAACATGAGTAAACATGCATATATTGTGTTCATGTCAAATTAATGAGATTGTACTGACAACATTATTTACACGGACCATATCTATATTATTAAATAAACATATATCCATTTTTATCTAATTTTGGCTATCTGACAGACATAATTTGTTTTGAATAATAACATAAATGTGCATACGACATTGTTGGTGCAAAGAGGTTCATCTATCAGCTGTTTGTTTTGACAGATACACTGCCGCTCTGCTCTCATGCTGTGCTTGTTTACTGAAATGACTAGGTTATGCAGTTGTTTCACTGCAATGAAAATTTTATAAGCTGTCATTGTGAAAGATGAAAATGTCATTCTTTCTTTTTTCCCTCTCTGTGGAAATATCATTTTCAAATATCATTCTGTAGTTTGCTACAATCAGTGCAAGTCAGACAAACAAAAATAAGCTCTAGACATACAAAATCATACGTTTGCTAAATTATAAAATTCACAATATCAGTCGGCAGACTAGTGTGGTATAAAGTAAATCCAATGTGAAGATGAAAATAACTTATTCCTGTCTCAGCTTCCACATGATAAAAGGACAAGGTCAGACACAGTCAATGCAAACCCCAATTAGACTTATTCATGCTCTCTCTCTCTCTCCGTCTCACAGGCTTCACTACATACAACATACAAGCACTCAAATCCACCAGGGTGTGATGCAAATGTCACTTAGTCTCTTCACAACTTAGTCATGTGTGACATAAACATCTCATGCTAATTAAAAACCAGAATGGAAAGTGAGTCCCTAGAACCCCGTCATTGCCATGGCAATTACCAATTTGATGTTGCATCAAGTTTATCACCACAGTGCTCGCAGTACCTCGGTAACAGTAGGCGTCGAACAGGGCTGTGGTGTCGGGGAAGCCGGTGCGGTTGGGGTTGTTGTAGACGGTCCGCACCCCGGGCTCATCTCCACCGCAGTTCTTCCGTGGGACATTGATGGGGTAGCGGACACTGCCATCCGCCAGCCAGCCAGGATCACACTGGTCTAGACCGGCCTGCCAGGCAAGGTAGAGCTGCCCGACGGTAGCCAGCTGGGCTCCCAGGGAGTGGCAGTGGGTGGAGGCTGTGGCCAGGCTCAGCTTCTCTTGTACTGTGGAGTGGAAGACCTCGCCTGGGAGGAGCAGGAGGAGGGAAAAGTGAGACGAGGAGTTCAGTTTAGTGTGTTACAGAGGAGGGTTGATAGCCTGGACGCATATTAGCCCGCAGACTAAGATCATCCTTGTTCAGTTGGCTTATGATTGTAGATTTTGTTAGAGTTGGTTTTACTGTTCTTTTGGCTGTATAAAAATAAAGTTGGTAAATTTAGTCTACATCTATTTTTTGTTGTGTGTGTGCAGATGAGTCAGCATTTTCTTTTACTTAAAAGGCAATAAGTGCTAGACATCTTGTCTTTATCCTTTGTCAAAGCAATAAGAGGTGGAGGCTTGAAGCAAAGGGATGACAGAAGAGTTTTACTTGTTATGCTTAAGACTGTACTTTATTTTTGCCTAAAATAATATAAAAAAAACATCAGTAATTCAAAGTAGAGACTATATAAAGGAAACAGGGATATAAGAAGAAGACACAGAAGTGTACAGAAGCGACTGAAGCAAAAGAAGAAAGGAGCAGTTGAAGAAAGGTAGGGGTTATGTGGATAAAATAGTAATAGTAAAAATAGGTCTTTAGCAAGAGACAGAGGGAGCTATAGAAGAGCACTATGTCTTCACAGCACAAACATTATACGATCAGATGATCCATTGGGGACTCACGTGTGTAATGAAAAAAATATGAGCTCGAGGAGTGGACAGTGTAAATGAGGAGCGGAGAACAGAAGAACACGTGTGATGTGAGGATCCTGGAGCTTTATGCTGGAGAGTTAAAAAAAAGGAAAGGTGAGGGGTGAAGATGCGAAAAAAATGAAAAGAGAAAGAAGCAGAATGGGTTTGAGGAGGAATGAGATGCTGGAAGATGCCTCAAATATTTATTGGAAGGGTTGTGAAAAGATTTTTTCAGAATTTGACTAAACTAAACACTACTGACACAGTAAACCAAACCACACTGAAAAATATGTAGAGACAGAGAAATTTAAATTCAACCAAGGTCTGTTACAGTACACAGTTGTTTATTGAACAACAGAGTTTATTAATTAAGCTTCTAATTTTTGTTTTTACAGAGTAAGAGAGAAAACACCAGCTATGTATCAGCTAGTAATTTTAGTTTGATTCAAGACATTTACCTGCTGCTTGTTTCAATCTAGTTGTTAATTTCACTGAAAGATATTTTAAGATGATAGTTAAAGTCTAGAGGTGGTCATGCAATCTACTCTGCTCAGCATCTCAGTAACATACAGGGTGTTCGTATCATCTATAAATAGCTCTAGTAACTTCTCCAACTGTTATGCTTAATGACAGTTGTGGTACACCCTCATAACGAGTGACCCAGATAAAGTAACCCCTGTGGTGTGTCTGATTGTGCTGTTAAAAAAGCCTGCTATCTAAAGCCTGGTATCACAGACACCTAATTTCAGCCAGTTGACCTAGCAGGATTGATTATAATGTGAATGTAGAATATGTGCAGTGGTGATATTTGGCACCCAGGCTCTGGCCTCGTTGGTCCCCATGAAGAAACACTAAGATCAGCACAGCAGGGAGTGGAGATTGGTTATAACAGTTTTCAATTTTGAGTCTACAGGTAAAAGTTGGGATGGAGGTGGGGCTTAAGCACTGATGGCTTAAGTACACCGCCATAATGACAAGGCTGTGTTGTTTCAGTGAGAAGAGTACGTCATGTGTGACTAGCAAAGGACTACCAGTTGACTGCTTTATTAATTTTGATACTCCTACTCCTCCTACAGTAGGAGTATCAAAAGCCAGGCTCCAGTTGTTGGTGTAACTAATCTTTAATTAAGGATTCAACTAATGATTTTCTTAGTCATACCTTCTCAGCTAAATCATTTTGCCTATATTTATGTCACAAAATTGTTAAAAATGCCAAATATCATTCCCCAGAGCCAAAGTAGACACATTCAAATTGGTTTTTTTTTGTTACCACCAACAGTGTGAAACCCAAAGAGTTCAATCTCCTATAATAAAAGACAAGTAAAAGCAGCAAATTCTCACATTTGAGAAACTGGAACCAGAAAATGTTTGCCATAATTAATAGAAAAGTGAACTATTCCTGAATAACAAAATTCTCCAGTCATACAAACATAGATTAGATGAAGGTACATAAAGATTTTCATTTTCTTTACTTGGCAGGTGGGTTGAATCTAGTCTCCCATAAAGCATCAAAGTAATTTAGATGTGGTGGATAGGGTTTTCATATTGGCTGTTCACAGTGGCACTTTTCAATTAACTGTCTGCTAACCCCGCCCCCTTAATTATTGTTGTTACGCCTGTCAAGCTTTCCCTCTTGACACGGTGCATATGCAGTTTACAATGACAGTGGTGGCAGATTTACCACTCGAAATTCGTGGAATTTATTGAAGAAATGGGTTTTTGATTTCACACAGAAATAAACAAAAGCAGGCTTCTTATTTCTGGCTGAAATTACGACTGTCACTAGCAGTTTTTATCATTTGTAGTTAGTTAGGTAATTAAGGCTTACTCCATGAGTTGGTTGAAAACTCCATCTCTGACTTGATAGTAATTCCAGTTGACCTGTTTTAAAAGGAGAAGCATGTAAAAAGGCCTTAAATATGTATCTGATGGCTACATACTGTACATGATATCTTGCTAAAAGACTGAAGCTAGATGTTCCAGGTAGAAAGTCATAAGATATTCTATGCTATGCCCTTGGAAATAAAGCTGTGTTAGGTTACGACTATATGTAGAAAGCTATTCGGCCAGATAAAATAACGTTTAAAGCTTTCATTACAGCGCACTGTTAAAAAATGGTGTTTTATCCATTCCTTACAGTTGTATTTTTGGCTGAAAAAGACACAACCGTCCTTAAATCGAGCATCGCTCAAAATACAGCTCCATGCACACTGCTTCAGCATGTGGAGAAATCAAAAGCGTCACAGGCCTGCTGTGACTAGTTATGGTTGCTAAGCTATGATTGGACAATCGCTGCTCAGGGGAGGGGTTCAAGGAACAGTCCAATATGAGTTAATGACTTGAAATCAAAGTCTGACATTTTGTCCACCGACTCTAGGTCTTTGCCACCTCGGCCTGTGGCTTTGCAAATCGAAAAGTAAAGTTTTAGGATGACAACACTGACCCACTTAACTCTTGCCTGCAGGAAGTTGTAACATGACAGCTGGACTCAGTATTGCCTCCTTCTCTTCCTCTCACCTCCATGAGCTCTCCTCCCCTTCCTCTCCCCCCTTGCCCTCTTCTTTTCTGTGCTTACAGAATATTAAGTCCTGGTCACAGCATTAGTGCGCAGCACACCCACGGATTAGTGGGCCCATGCATGACTAAACCCAAATTTAGGGTCAAAGCTCCTGACTCCTACCTTGAAGCTGCTTAGCAAAGCAGTAAACATCAAACAGCTCATCGCGGGACCTATTGCCGTAGTTACGGACTCCAGGTGAGTCCTCACGGTCGCCATAGCAACCAGGCCGAGGCGACTGGATGGGATACCTGTAGGGAAAGCCAAGTGACAGTGACAGAGACATCGAGAGAAGAAGAGAGAGGGAGATTAATATAGCCTGGCCTTGAAAAAGGCAGCCAGAGACAAACTTAGCTCCCCGGGGATGAGTCTGTGTTCACTCGCATACAAAGTAAGATGAAAACTGAACTACACTTTTATCGTCTCCCCTGAATACAGTGGTTTTAAGCATATCCTTCTCTCGGCGATTACCCAAATATATTCACCAGAAATAAAATAAACACATAAATACCCCCCCCCCAGCTCAAAGGCCACAGTGAGGTACATACATGTCACAACAACCTCAGGACAACAACTGCAAATCACTTCAATAGATACAGTATCTTGTTTCTTTTCATTTTTCTGCCCTCAGTGTGAGTTTCACAGAATAATTACCCAACCATTTTACTTTAAATCGTTTTGAAATGTGTTAAATGCTCTGGCAATGTAAGAATACCAATAATGCTAGAGCTTTAGAGAAAGAGAGTAAGAGAGGGAGGGAAGTACAGGTTGGAAGTCAAGGAGTTGTGAAAAAAAGCAGGAATTGGCTTGGCATGCCTATGGGGCTGAGAAAACAGCGATCTATATTCAGGTTCCAACTGTACAATTACTCCTACAGACAATTATTCCAGCAGCAACAGGGCACAGTTAAAGAGGCTAATTAAAAGATTACGCTTGGCATACGGGGAAAAAGACACAAATATACATGTAGAAGAAACACATGCTTGCACATAACCATAACCCCACAGTGTATTTCTTATAGAGGAACCGGTTTTCATCTGAGCTTTACAAGAGAACTAAGTCCTGTAGTGTCTCTGGCCTCAGCCTTTTTCTTTCTGCTTGGTGGCTAATGGAGTGACGGCTGATCTCTGTATTTTTTCCGCTGTATTAATTGAACACTTTCCTTCTGGCTGATGTGCAGTCGGAGCCTTCTGGATCTGGACCAATTAGATAGTTCCCGAGTGAAAACAACAGGAGCATAGGATGGAAGGAGAGAAAGAAATAGGGAAGGAAGCTATGCCGCGGGAAGGCTTGGAAAACATTTCAGAAAAAGACAACAGTCAGTCTGCTTGGCTACTGGAGCAATAGTGATTTGAAATGAAAATGTAGATATAGAGAACACTGTTGAGAGACTGAGTTGAGCTCTGACTGGTAATTGGACTTAATGGAAGGTGGCAAGCTGAAGCACGCAGCAGAAGCCTGACAGACAAACCAGAGGGGACTGATGTGGTTAACTGTGTTTCTAATGTGCAAATGAGCAATTAGGTCCAATTATTTTGCACACATTTTGTGTTTAGAAAAACTCCAAAAAGATCAGATTGACTTTCACACTGCCATACTTACACATTTTACATAGGTCATCAAGGTTTCTGGTTTTAGACATATTTTTAGTAGCAGAGTGCATTTATTCTTGTACCAATGTTCATGTTGCAGATTATCAAAAATATTACTCTGAATCAACTGTCTGATAGGGATTTTAAATAGAATCCCGATGCAACGAACATGAGTTGTCAGCAAACCTTGATACTTTCAGTCCAAGACTGCTAATTACTGCTTAGTCCGAGACATTTGCATTAAGTTGTCATGTATGGGGAAATTGATCTGTATAGATAAAGGACTACTCTGCATCTGCACTTCAAATATTGTTCTTGTTTCAGCCATCAACGTACAAGAAAGCATCTTCCAGCATTTGAGAAATGAAGAATTTCTATTCAATGGATGACGCATGACAGAAACTTTCTCCATTAGTGAGTACTGCATATTTGAAATTCAAATAAGTGTTTATAACAGTGTTTTTAACTCATAACATAACTCTGCCAACTCTAACCAGCAGGCTAATTAATCTTCTTCTTCATTGTTTCTTTTTCTTCGATATACATACTACTTTGTTGAAATATCATCCTTGATAATGCCTTTTACTACGATCATGAGGGCTGTAGTAATGCTGACAGTATCAAAGACTGGAGAAGTTACTCCAACAGCAAGACAAACTTTGACTTTGGCTTTTGAACCACCTGCTGCGCATGTGGAGAACTGAAAGCCTCACCGTACAGTCTGGTCGGACAGCCAGCCAGCATCACAGTTGTCATAGCCATCTGCGAAGGTAGCCTGCAGCTGGCCTGGTGTTGCAATAACTGCCGAGTTCTCCACACAAACCCGCTTGGCGTCAGTGAAGGACAGGGCGTAGCGATCATGAGGGGCCCGATAGTGAAATAACACACCTCGAGGAGAGAGACAGAATATAGTATGTGATAACAAGTAGAGAGAATGCTCCAGAAACTAACTGCATGAATTTATGACCTGCAAACTTTGGGTTACAGAAATATTTATGAACTGCAACCTTGAGCCATTAAAACATGAACATGTACACGCCCACAGACACATAAACACAAAGCCCTCTAGACATCCTCATCCTGTACTGACATTGTTTCATCGGTGCAGGAGGAAACAACAGCATTCAGGTTCAGCAACCTGCAAATGTCTAATTTGCATCAGAGGGTCGGTTGGCCTCTCATTGGAGAAGAGAGATGTTGCCCTTGGATACAGTGAATGAGAGACAGTGGTGATGTTTATTTTACTGCGTTAACAGTACACACACAATGTTATCCTGTTGCACTCCTGCCTGCCTCCGCGCTCATGATGAAAAGATAAAGAAGGCAGACATAAACAAAGGGAGATACACTGTATTCAAGAAAGCATGTACTGAACCACAGTGACAGGAAGAGAGGCTGAGAAGTAGACAGGCATACCAACAAGTAATGTCAAAAAAAGTGGAAGTAGCGCGAAAAAATTTCTTTTTTTAAAAACTGGGAAAAGAGGGCGACACAATTCCCTGAGCTGTGAAAGGAGCATATATTCCACTTAAATGGGAATGGAATAACTTGAGAAGTGTCCATCTAATGTTCCCTCACTTCCCACCCCTGCCTGCCGTTCACACAGTGCTGCTTCCCTGAGGAGCATCCAGTGACATAAAAGCCAGTGGGCGTCTGGCCACTAACACAGCTCCTTTATCTTCGCTGGCTTTGTCTGGGAGAATGACAGAGATTCCTGTGAGATGGAGGTCCGTGTAGCAATTTGAGCATTAGGACTCCAGGCTATGGGTGCAGAAAGCATGCAGGGCCTTGCGTGTTTGTGTGGCGCACACTCCCGTACATAGACACAGTTCACACAACCCTACCAGTTCATCCAGCCATTCAGTCATCTTGGAGTTATTCTCATAGAAATGTGGAGCAGAATATCGTCTCAGTTTTGTTCCTTCTCTCTTCTCGTAATTTCTCAGTTTCCATCGTTTCTCCTTTGTGGACGTGGGATCTTGCCCAAACAGAGATGCTAGATCGCTGGGTAGTATGTAACACTAGAGAGACAAACGGCTTTCCTCTCAGTTTGGGAAACCCAGTCGCATCGCATAGGAGGGTTGAAGACCCAGTACTTCATAACACTATTTTTACCCGCTGCATCCCACAGAGTCTCCAGGGAGGAGAACAAGAAGGCAGCATTTGTGACTGTATGATGCCCTCAGTGTACCACTGTTGAGCAATCAGTGTCCCTTGGCATTGTTGCTTATTTTTTAGTATACTACACTGTATTAAAATATATAAAGTACAAAAACCAAAGTATAAGCATTATAGGTGTCCTAAGGCAAACCTAATCTTGGTAAGCTAACAATCTGTAACAAGCTATAGCTTCATATTTACATGAATGAGAGTGATATTAATCTACTAATGTAACTCTTGGCAAGAAAGCGAATAAGTAGAAACAATTTCTTTAGAACATTAATTATTTTGGAAGAACTGTTTTCCATCCCTATACCAGGCAGCGCTGAAGCTGTTCTGGAGGCCTGTAGTGTTAAGCTTAAAATATGAACCTATATAGAGACATGCTAAAAGTCTGCTACATCTCAGAGGTTGCATAAACAATTACAGTAGCTTTTTGCCATGCCCGGCGCTGATATACTATCTATTGTCCTCACATCAGCTAATGGTGGGCAGCCATATCTCACCACAGACAATGGCTGACACACACAATCAATGGCACTGTGTTCTGACTGGTGAGACACAGCCAAATGACCAGTCAATATGTGCCAAGAGAAAGAAAGACAAAACAGAGAGCGAGTGAGAAAGAAGCAGCGGGGGAGGAATTAAAAAAAGGAGAGGAAGGGCATCTCATCGGGGCTTAGACACACACAAATGAGAAGAGCAGTGTGGATTAGTATGATATTGATATAGCTGAGCAGTATCAATACCTGCTAATTAATACGTTAAGCACTCAGCAGAATTACTGAGAAGACGGCTGTGGTCTGCCATGTAGCGTGACTGCCAATTAAGACTAAGCCCTGGAGATGGCTACTCCTCGCTGGCTACGTAATTGGTTTCTCACTGAAGGAGTGGTTTTCATAGTGTGTTAATCGATTGGCCAAGAGGGGGAGGATGCAGGGTCTCCCAATTGTAGTGACAGGGGTCTTGCTTACTAAATGTACAGTGCATTTATGGAGAAAGATGGGGTACTCCACTTGCTTGAGAAAACCAGATAGCATTCTTGTTAAAATACTGAAATTATAAAGACACAGTGGCCCTTGCAGCATGCACACGCAACTGTCCCCATACACACAAGCAGGTTTCCACACATTCACATATGAGCTATATGCAGGCAGTGGAGTCAAGGCTATCTGTGTTACTTTCAATGAAAGGCGATGTAGCCATTGTAGCGTGCTCTGTCTGGGTAAAACAACAAGGCTGCTGGGCTTTTAGAGCTGATATTTGTAACATGAGCATGGATTTGTGGCAAATGGCAGCATAGTGTATAGTGGCTACGGCCCCGCGCGATTCCCTGTGGTCATGATATGATAATAGCTTATTATTAAAAATAGTGAGTGACCTGGAAAGAATCTGACAATAACTCTGCAGCTAAAATACTCTGACACAGTAATTATGGTTCTACTACAATGAAATACCTCCAGGTAGTCTGGTAATCCCACAAATATGGGTGTCCTGGATACAGATAATGCAGTGAATAGGTTGTCCATTTAGTTAAGCCACCAAGAGCCATACAAAGCTCTCGGAGTTACACTATTTCACAATAGCGTACACTGCTGGGTAACTACCTTATTAGTTTCATTAGGCTTTCAGTGCATGAACAGAACCTGAGTGGCACCAGGTCAATGATGTTTAATGTGTTCCAGTTACCTCACCTTTTCCCCATCAGCATACATTCTACGCAGACAGTAAACAGCCCTGGCTGTAATGGCTGTATTAGCCTGACATGGAAAACCGGGTCATTATTATTCATAGTGGCAGACCTTGAGAGCATTGGGAGAGCTGTACACAACCAAAGAGTGGAGTGTTGATTCGCTCAGGCAATAATTTGTGTAGGTAAAAACACACATTACACCTAGAATGAAATAAATGGTGTTAATTACTGGTTAATTATTATAACTATAATCACGATAATGAGGGTACTTTCTGCTTACTCTCCTTTTCTCTCTCTATTCCAGTAATGCTTTACGGGTATGACTGTCCATTATTAACATTCCTACAACACAATACAGCTTAGAGTTATCAGTTTAAAACAAAACACAGCTATGACAAGGTGCTAACTATACATTAAATTAATGATGGAAACAAGGTTAAACTTTTATTAACTAAGCACTTTGGTCAGTGTCGATGTTGTTGTGTTTAAATGTGCTCTATTTTTAAAGTGACTTGACTTGAATGAACTCTTAACACATCTTGGTCAGGTCCCTCAGCTATCATTTTCAAAGGCTTGACTAGCAATAGCTGCCTCCACAGAGAATATATAAATTTCCCATTTCTCAATTAACAGGCAGAAATTTGTGTTTTTTATTTTAAACCTCTTAAATATTGGTAACATTCGTAGTTTGGTTTAAATTTTAATACTGTCTTTTCTGGTATTTGGTCACAGCTATGTTGGTTTTTTTTCAAGTGCACCGTTTCCCTGTCAGTGCCATTCTAGCTTCTGCAGTTATCCAATTATTTGATGCTGATTGCTGCCCCTGAACTTCAACACTTAATAAAACCTTTAATTACTTGTGTACAGGCTTAACTGTTGTTGGGTTATCTCAATCAATTTCTTCGACATTAGATTTATTAGCTATCAAATTACTTAATAATACTAAATAACAACTATATATATATATATATATATATATATAGTATATATCTCCAGGTTCTTGAGTTAAATACATTTTTATTACATTAGGTTAAATATGAAATTTTCGAACAATTCCTGATGTTTATAAGTACAGTGTTCATCATGGTGCACAACACAAGCATACAGCTAGGTTTGCTCAAGCATGAAATTTCACACACCAAATGTGAGTTAAATTAAAAATGGCTGCCTTATGAGAAAAAAGTCTACACGTTATTCACCTGTGACCTCCAGGGGAACTGTGTCCTGCTCGTCACTGATGCCCACCACAACCTCACAGCGGTACAGACCAGAGTCACTGGAACGCAGCCCGGTCAGAGCAAGACTGGCATTGTAGCGGTTGACGTTGTAACCAGGCAGCGTTACACGACCCTGGAAAGCCTTCTTCACCTGAGAGAGGAGGAGAGGCAAGGGAGGAGAAAAGAATGATGAAAATGAATGAGGGAAAACAACTGACGCACCACTGAGCCAGGCCAAGTTTTCCAAAAACTTGACACCTAACATTTCACAGCTGTTGCTCTAATCCTTAACCGTACCTTGACCACACTGTCTTTGGCCACCAGGACCGACTGTTCTTTCTGCAGGCCGTCAGAGCCTCTTTGGCCCCAGACTTTGGTCCACTTGATCCTGGGGGGTTCATGGGATGAACTGGCACTAGGGCGGAGGGTGAAGAGGCAGGGGAGGAGAACAGTTTTAGACAGCTCCTCGCTTATGGTCTGATGGGTCACTTTCCGCATATTCACCACAGTGTCGGCATTGGTTACGCCTGATGAGAGGAGAGGAGAGGAGAAGATAATCAATACCATCTTGTAAATGAAGCCACAGGACATTATTTCTCATTACATTGAAAAGACGTTAGTTAATTGCTTCTTGTAGAAGAAAACATATGCTTTCCTTCCAGATTCTTTTGTTCCATCAGATCCACCTGGTTGTGGAGTAAAAGGGAAAGAACAGAGGCTCACTGTGACTCTCTGATTATTGGTCATTGATCCAGCAGACCATTACTGTGCTACCTGAACAGTGGGAGGCAGGGCTACACCTTGGGAGGGAAGATATCAAAAGTCCTTTCAAATGCCATACATCAAACCTGGATATGCACTATGGGCTCAATATCAACCACCTCTTTGGAGCTTAAAGCACCCACACCACTACTGAGATACAAAAATTACTTTCATCAAAACGACTGATGGCAGGGAGAGGGTATAATTATAGGAAATTCAGAGTCTGGTGCATTCAGAGGAGCTCTGGAATCAGTCATTTTGTTCAGCGAAACCCAACAATGTTGAACAGTGTTTTTCTCTGTTGTCTTTTCTCCTGACCAGCGTAAAACTCATTTTACACTGGTAGAGTCGTATCATACATTATTATTATAGTCTAATCCTGTGTCACCTTGCCTGAAAAGGCAGAGGTTGCTCATTTACTTTACATTGCAGAGGGAAATGTGAATTCCATTCTTACAAAACATTAAAACAGGTTATCATCTCTGCTCTATCAGTCTATGTTTATCCAGTGAGCACAGTGTGTGAATGAGGTGTGCATGTAAAGCCTTAACCCTCATCTGACTCTTTTCTAGCTCCCTTATCAGTTGCTCTTCCCTTTCTTGTTACTACAGAGAACTCTGGCAAAAACAAGTCACTATGTCTAATCTAATTTGCTCGATAGCCCATCAGTTCATACATTCTCAATCAGCTTCTCATTTTTTAGTCATGCTAACATCAATGTCAGTTGTTGTGTTAGAGCGACATCAACCAGGTGGAAGAAATTTAATCAGTAGAAAACGAGTGAAACAAGAAAGAGAACGAAGAGAAAAATAACTGAATGGAAAAGCAGATAAAAATCACTGCCGAGGTGGGTGGAACGGACAGTGGAGAAAATGAAGCTATTGATTTCAATTCATTAGTGTCAGTGTCCACTGCACACTTTCTGTGTGTCCTGCTCCACTCCTGTTTGATCGGATGTATGTTAAAGCGCTACACGCTATAGGAGTGGCCCCTCCTGTCTGTAATTAAACGGCAGATTGGTGGGGCAATGTTTTTCTAGTGATTACAGGCAAACTGCTGCGTGTTGCTCAACCTCTCCGTCCCTCTTTCTGCTCTTTAATTTTTCTCCCCATCTGCTGCCATTCTCTTTTCCCTCCTTGCATTACGACCACCTGCCAGCTTTCAGATGAGCATTTCAACTCAGTTCTTCCTCTCATCCACCTACATTTCATCTTTTTTTCTTTTATTGACGGCATATATGTAATGATATACTGTATGTTTGTTTTATTTTCAGGATTAGATTTTTCCCCCAGCCACTTCATGATTCAGAGTCAACTTTGAATAACTTGCCTCGACTTTGACTGCCATAACATTTTGTCAACAGGGGTGTATGGGCTGTGTTTGTGTGTGTGGGTGCGCCCTTGAATGCACTCACAAGTGAAAACATCATCTCTCATTTGCTATTCATGGTACACAGAATGCACACCCTCTTCACACACATTCTCTCTCACACACACACACACACACACACACACACACACACACACACACACACACACACACACACACACACACACACACACACACACAGCTTTGAAGCCACCATTTTTCATTCCTTACTGGATGGTTAATGTGCCTTTGAACATACACAAAAGCAGACGCTTGAATAGCTGTCATTGCTCATTCCTGCAGATGTGATGCTGTTACAGTTGCTCAAGCTAAGAGTGCCTCTTCCCTGATAGCTTAACATCCACCCTCCCATCAGGTTTTCCCCTCCCCTTAGATGCATGAACACACGTGGATACCCACTTCTCTGCTTCTCCCACTGACATCATCTTAGATAAGCGCTACTTGTCTAACTCCCTCACCAACTGATCAGTGTTGCTCTGCATGGCTGCATCAAACAGGATTTGTGCTCTGAAATGGCCTCTCGTTTCGCACTTGAGAGGAGTTCAGCCCGTGGAGTGAGGTGACCTGTGAAACAAAATGCATGAGGCTTTCAAAGGCAGAGAGATAAGAGGAGAAGAGAGGGGAGGTGGAGAATAAATAAGCAAAGCTGTTTGGGTCGCTAACAATAACCACCCTGATCAAGACCCATGTTTGTGACATTTATGTTTCTTGTGTATAAGGAAAAAATATATTTGAAGAATAGTTTTTGGGAAATACGCTTATTCCCTTTCTGCCAGAAAATTAGACAAGAAGATTGATTCCACTCTCATAACGGTCCATTAAATGTAAGGCAATATTCAGCAGCTGGTTATCTTAGCTTAGCACAGAGGCTGAAAACAGGGGGAAACAGCTAGCCTGGCTCCAGCTGAAGGTAACAAAATCCACCTACTAGTAAAGCTAGTTTAATCGACGTGTTATATCTATATTAGTTAGATACTTTAAAATTTTGGGAAAGACACTTTCGCTTTCTTGCTGAGCTACATAGACATTACTCTCATTTCTGTCTGTTAGAAACTATAACCAGGAGGTTGTTAGTTTAGCTATCTTAGGTTAGCATAATGTAATGTAATAATGTAAGCAGGAGGAAATAAGCTAGCTTGGGTGTGTTTCAACTCTAAGTGTAGATCACATCTTGAATCACAGCTTGTTATTTATACAGAGTTTTGTACAAATTAAACAAGTAAGATACTGTATGTGTTAATAGGTGAACTTTAGAAATGTCAGTAGGTGGGTTTTGTTACAATTTGACAGAGTCGGGCAAGTTGTTTCCCCCTGATTTCAGTCTCTATGCTAAGCTAAGCTAAGCGGCTGTTGGCCAGTATTTATCCCATAGACATGACAGTGGTGTTTTTCCTCTCATCTAACTTTCAGGCAAATAAGCATATTTTTCAAAATGTCAAATTTTTGCTTAGTTCATCATAGACTATATGTTAACAGCAAAGAATCATTATTTGTTTTACTATCATCTTATTTATCACTTTCCTCAGAGTAGATGCAATTTTCTCTAATATATACACAGATCGGCTGATCCAGATATCTCCCTGGATCCAAATTATTAATTTTATTAACAAAAACATTACAAATACTTCCGGGATTGCAGGTTAAAATGATCTTTTTGAGAGTTATGCAACATTGTTGACCACAAAATGGCCTCTCTGAAAAGTTTGAGATCCTCAAGGCCAGCTTGGCAATATGCCTTTTTGATGTGAGTGGGTGCAGAGGAAAACTGATTCACTTTTGAATTTGTTTTACTTGATAGCAGCAGCAATGCACTTTTTTCTCACACTGAAAGAGGGAAAAACAGACGCTATGGAAAAAATGAACAAATAACTCCAGGCATAACACAGTGCAGGAGTGTGAGTGGTAGGAGTCAAGCGAGGGAAAACACATTAACAAAAAGTGGAAGTGGAAAAAGCTGGAGGTACAGTATGTGTAAAGGGGAAATTGGAGTGATGTCATGTGAAAAGGAATCAAGAGGATATGATGGAAAAAGCAGAGGTGTACTGTTGTGTTTCAGGAGGAGGTTTGGTTTAAGACTGACATAGTGAAACGTTCCTGCTCACTCACACACACACACACACACACACACACACACACACACACACACACACACACACACACATATACACACACAAACTCACTCAAGGAACACATCTTTCACAAGAGGCTATCAGGCTCCACTCCCTGCTGTCACTCTCTTTGTTTTATCCCCCTCGAGGATGTGGCACTCATCTTTGTTTACCACACACTCACGCATGTGCCCCTCCCTCTCCAACACACAACAGAGACAGCCACTGAGGAAAGTGCAGTCCTAGAAGACAATCAAACTGCAATTTCTCAAACACCTTGCCGAGAGCTTGCTAGGAAGAAAAACAGTCAAATTTATTTGTCAGCTGAGAGGCATCAATAATGTTTAATCTGCTTGTTAGTTTCTAGCCAGGTTCCACCTGGGCGAGCGCTGTTTAAGTAACATTTCGCTGCTTATGTTGCCAATAGCAAGACAGTGCCACAAATGAAGCCAACCAAGCTTCACAATCACGATCTCATTCACATTCTCCCTCCCCCTTTCACTCTTTCGGTCAACTTTATATGGACAAATGTTGTCTTTGTTTCCCGGCTGGTGCTGCAATTTGCACAACTAAATCTCATGAAATCAATTGCAGATTCCATTCTTGAGATGCCTAAATTACATTATATAGGAGACAAAGTTAAAAAAAAAAAAAAAAAAAACCCAAACAAAATCATCACTCTCTTCCATTATGGTAATGAATGTAAACTAGGGCCCCCAGTGCCCTTGCTATATCAAATCTGCATTTAGATTGAAATGTTATAACAAGCATAACCCCCACAAGACTGCCGTTTGCTTGGATATCTGTGTTTCATATTGCTCTTTGTCATCCTTTTCTAAACAAGGCTCACCTCGATGTTGGGTGATAAAAATGATAAGGAAATACCCAAGCTGAATGTCAATGCAATAAGAAAGTGAAAGACAGAAAAACAGCATGTGTGCTCAGTAAAACTCCTCCATTGGAGAACATCAGATTTTGAAGTCCAAGCCAGTATGATGGACTTTGTTAAATGTTAAAACGCGGATCTTTCATTGACCTAGTCCTTTGTCTTTGTCTTCCTGTATGAGTGGTGAGAGGGGCATAGTGTGGGAGGACACATGCTCCAGCTCCGCCTGGAAGCGCCACTTCCATCAGTGTGCAGATAGAGCTCAGATTTTCTTATTTTCTTTCTGCTGGTTCACAGTGGCATCTATGTGATCATCACCGTTGGCCCATCTGTCTTTGCTTTAGAGGTGCTCTCGAATTATTAAACACAGTCGGAGAGCTTTTATGTGGCTGGCAAAGAACTGCACACAGACACAGGTGGGCGGTAATGGCATTTTCACTGTAATAGGAACAAAATTGGGAAGATCGTTCCTTGTTCTCTGCCTCTCTTTCTTATTCTTTCTCTCTCTCTTTCTTTCTGAGGTGCCTGCAATGGCTTTTCCAATGATTAAGGCCCATTTGTCTTCAATTTGCCCACATCAAACCTGTCCGCCTGCCAGTCAAGAGTTACCGGAACTGATTGAGTGCATCCTCTCCTGTCATTGCTGCTCCACTCCTGCTGCCTGCATGTCAGCTGATTATGTGTTTGTGTAAGTGTGTGTATGTTTGTGCACAAGTGCGTGTAGGTCATAAATCATGATAGATGAGCTGTCTGACAGAGGCATGCCGCTATTAGTTGATCACTGTATTAAGAAAAGACAGCTGATATGACACAACTGGACTACAGCAGGCTCAGGGCAAACAGTTTTTGTAATTCTCAGTTGGTTTTAATCTGGAACCTGATGGATGTGGTTAAATGCATAAGGGCAGTGTATAAGAAAGACTTTTTAAAGGACTTAATGGTAATGCCTTTAACAGGCCCATTTCCTAATGACCTGCTAGAAAGTCTCCTGGAAAGAAGTATGTCATTTGTTAAAAGGTACAGAGAAAATAGAGGCTAACTTGTGTGGCAGATATTTTATTTTATATTGTCGATTGTCGATTTCCAGAGAGATGTCTTTGAAAGAACTGCACCATTTAAACACAAGTGAATATTAATTGAGCATAAATTTTCACTGGAAAATGGACTCTCCGTGTATGTTTAATTGATGTTTTTATTTTTGCATGTTTATTTTTGCTGTGCACTGACTAAAATACTCTAGGTTATACTAGGAATAAAATTACATCGTCCTTTCCCAGGAGTGGTGGAAGAAGTACTTGGATACTTTACTTAAGTAAGTGGTCTACAGTCTAAATTTTACAACATATACTTTAAGTATAAAAACTAAAGTATTCATTAAGCAGAATCACTCTTTTGAGTGTTATATTATAGTTTTTTGATCATTATTGTTGATGCCTGAACACATAATAAGTATTGTAATGTTGCAGGTGATAGATGTGGAGCCAATTTGAACCACTTTGTGTACTCTTTAATCGATAAAAATGCATCATACACATGTTGTGGCCAATGGGTGTCTTTTGTATGTAAAATCTGAACCTGCAGAGTAAGTAGTAACTACAGCCGTCAAATAAATGTAGTGGAGTAAAAAGTACAATATTTCCCTATAAAATGTAGTGGAACTGAAGTATGAAATAGCATAAAACGGAGATTCTCAAGTGCAATACATGAGTAAATGTACTTATTTACATTCCACCGCTTTCCAGAAACCTTACTATGAATTCACAGTTAGTTCATCTTATTTTATTATCTAAAGTAAATATTATAAATCAAAGATGAAATGAAGTGCCTGTTGAAATACTATAAACCTGGGCTAAAACAAAACAAACGGAAAAGGCTGAAGTGAAACATTTTTTAGAACGAGTATGAAGAAGGTCAATCATTTTTATCTGACATGATTAAACGTCTCATGGACAGCGGGGGCAAGTGTGGGTTTGTTTTTGTGTGAGTGGATGGTGTGACAAAAGTGCTTGCTGTCTTTATGATTTTGTGGAGAAATGCCTGCTATTAACAAATCCTTGGGTGATGCACAAAGAGAAATGGAGAAAATACGGGACGTGGAGAAAATAACATGAAAAGAGTGGTGGCGGCTCTTAAATGCTGATATGTTATCATTTAGAAAGAGAGAGAGAAAAAATGCTGAAGGTGAGACTGCCCCAACCAAGGCCAAAAATGATAACCATGGCAACAGAAGCACCACAAACGGAAAAAGGGGGAATGAGCTTCTGATCAGGGCAAAAATAACACACACACACACACACACACACACACGCACACGCACACGCACACGCACACGCACACAAACTTAACTGTGCGCTTTGGGGGTGGCCTCTTCAAAGAACAGATCTGAGGCTATGCACTGTATAATGTAAATTAAATGAGGGGGGAGTGGTTTCCTCCTCCTTTTTACACTGTGTTTGATCACTGATCTGTGTTTCACTGCAGTGCAGACGCCTTTCCACTACAGGAAGTACACACGCTCTCAAATATGAAAAGAAACACGCAAATAGAGACACACAGTTACACACACAGAGATGAACACATAGGCCATACCAAGACGCCCCTTACTGAAGTTTCCCATGTGTGTGTGTGTGTGTGTGCATGCACATTTATGTTGCCTGTCTAAGCACAGCAGGTCTGTCAGGCGGACATCATGCAGGGTTTGGAAATGATGTCTCCATGCTGACATTAACTCGCATGAGATCTTATCCCCAAAAACATCCATCCAACTTCCACCTGCCTCCCCCTTCCTTCCTTCCCTGTACTCCTCCTCCTCCTCTTGTCCCCTGATGTTTTCTGTTATGCTCTATATCTCTATTTCTCCATACCTTCCTGTTTTTTCTCATACTTACTCTTCTGCTCTTTTCCCTCATCAATCCAGCATGACATCCCCAAAAATGTATCATACTCTCAGTTATTCTCACTTTATCTGCGCAAATTTTGTCATTGAAAACTATTATGAGAAATATTCCTTGACAATATTTTTTTACAATGAAAACAAGAGTGAAACAAAAGAAAAGTAAACGAAACAATAACATGAACAATGGACAAATAGTTACTGTTAGGCATGCATCTGCAGAATCAAGCCCTGCATGCTCCCTATTGGTTAAATGTATTCGCCACTGCCCAAAAACATCTCTTCTTCAGGAGCTGATTTAGCTGCACTAATAAGCAGCATCTCACAATTCAGTAATGTTATGTCTCTGCCACTAATGTTAGCTAATATTACCAGTTTATGAACTAGATGCATCTGTGATCAAGCAAACAGTTGGGACAAATCACGAAAACAGGCACATCCAGCAACATCCATTTAAAGCTAAGCTAAGGTTAATGTAACACAATCAAGGGCTGCGGATGTAGATGCAAAGTTTATGTTTCTTTCAGTTATATTTCATGTTTATAGGTTACTGGTAGGAATGACTCCAGCATTAATAAGAATCTTCCCCTAGATATTGAGGGAATAAATATTACTGCATTAAACCCAGACAGTAAACAGAGTTTTAGTGAACAGGTGAGGAAATCTAGCCTCTGATTGATCGTGCTGCTCTGCAGTGGAGAGCTGCGTGATACCAGGTGAGTGAGAATGCCAGTCAGAAAGTGTCCCTGTTCAAACAGCCAGAGTTTGGGAATGACAACAGTATTTACTGAGAAGAGTCAGTCTCTTTTCGTCCGAATCTTTACAGTCAAAGTATTCCACCAACCTCGCAACAGACGGGAATAACATTTGTAACAATGGAAAATATACATAAGATGGCAACGGTGTCACCGCATCATTCGCACAAATTTAACTTCTGGACCGTTTGTAAACAGCCAATGTACTTTACCAACCATACAGATGTTAGCTGTAAGTTAGCTAGCAACGGACGCACCAACTGTGTCTGTGGGAGCGTGCCTGTGTTTTTTTTCATCAGCTCAGCCTCTGACTGATCTCAGAACCCACCATAGACTCCAATTCTCTCCTTTACCTCTGTACGTTTCTGAAGCCCATTCATAAAGCCCTGGGATATGTGCAAATTTTTTGAGGGATTTTTAACTCCCATGGTTTGGCATGCAAGTTAAATCAGTTTGTGCTGCCTTGGGTGAATTGGCATCTAATCACATCTTTCCATTAACTTTGTATGCAATTGCACTGCCCCTACAATTTGCTTCGGATTCTGTCCGTACACATAATTACAGTGAAGACCCACTGAATGTGGTGCAACGCAACATAAAGTTTGCCCTGTTCAATTACTATGGGATATGAGAGAATCATTTTGCAAGGCACTGGGGAATTCCATGCAACACAGGATTGACCAGTGATGCGAAAACAGAAGGGTTTGAAAGTTAAATTTTTTTTCTAACTTTATGCAAATGCGGGAAGAAATTAACCTTGAGGCTCCTCAGTGATTTGCCAAAAAACAGAACAAAAAAAAGTGATGCAGCAGTGGGACAGGAAATTTACCTGCAGTCTTTAACTGCAATGGACGAATGTCATTGAAGGAGATGATTATTATAGTAGCCTCTAGGATCCCTGTTTTGGGGTGCTTTCAAGTGACTTTGGTACATACACATACAGAATATGGATACTCTGTAAACTAAAAATAAATCCAAATAAGGTGCTAAATTTAAAAGTGACACTTTGCTTCCCACATCTACTAATTGGCTGTACAGGTGTATTTTCACAATTTCCACAATCACTCACTGTACGCTCTAATCATCCCTCGAACCTTTTCTGACCCAGACTGCCTCCTCTGGTCTCCTCCTCCTCTCCTGGCAACAAATATTAACCATCTCACTGCAGCTCTCTCTTGACTGAGCTGACTCCCAACCAAGCCATGTCAGGCTTCACAGGAACTCCCTGGAGGCTGCTGCCGTGACTAATTCTGCACCTTCTGAAGCATAATGATACATTTATCTTGTGTGGCACGCAGCCCGCATTTTAAATTCATAACTACACTCAGGAGTGGTTGTACAAAAGTGCAGACATGCTCACACAATTATCAACACGTACACACTTGTGCAAAAGGCTCACCCCTAATCTGTCCTCTTCCCCCACATCCCACCCTCGTTCCAATCTCTGGGCTGTCAAGCAAAGTGTCACGGGGTGAGCTTTAGTGCCAACCCTCCCTGTCGGGGAGGGGGGGGGGTTATAGTGCTTGCTCCTCTGCGAATTGGCTGCATAAGCTACCTGGCAGATGTAACCTGAGGGTTTCTACACAAACATAAACCCACACAGAGAAAGACAGAGGAGTTGGCTGCATTTTCATCATCTCTGACTGTGAATCTGCGCCCTGAGTCACCGAAATACCCCGGTGCAAGGCCCGTAGATTTTTTTTTTTTTTTTAACCTCCACAGAAGGCAGAAACAATACAATACAGAGAGGAGCAGACGGTTGCGGAGGCAATTGAGAGCAATGAGGGGGCGTTCTGTCTGTCCTACATTAGCAAAAAAACATGCAGGTACACACAGATACCCAGCAAGGGAGAACAAGGAGAGTATAGAGAGGGCAAAGACGGACTGAGGGATGTGAATGCCTGTGTTGCGTGCTCTTCCCTGCAGAGCTCTGTGGAACAGATAGATTAAACTGCAAAATAGACAGATAGGGAGGCAAGGGTTTAAAAAAAGTCAGTAAAACAGATATGCATACAAATGCAAAATGTCAAGTCTCTCTCCAGAGTTTGGATAACTTGCTGACACATAATGAGAGGATTAAGATCCTAAACTCCAGCTTTTCAGCCGAATCAAAGCGAATTTTAATGAGCTCTGCAATATTAGAAATAAATATCTCTAACAAAATATCTATTTAACAAAATATCAAAACACTTTCCTTCTCAGAAATGGCTGAGGATGAATGTGAGCTTTGGAGATCTCAGCTTTGTTTTTCTTCTTCACATCTCATTTTTTCGCCTCTTCTTGGAAGTGCTGTTGGGGTAATTATGAGCGGATGAAACGCGAGGAGTAAGTGGGCTGCTAGCTAAGCTGTGAAGGTCTGTCAAGTGTTCAAGATATGCACACTGTTACAGAAAGAAATGGACAGAGTGACCAAGAAAATGTCAATGTGAACAAGTCTAATATGTAAGGGAACATATTAGACTTGTTCCCACTACACAACAGGCCACTGCTGAATGCCACGAATCACAATTTGTGACCATTCATTCATGGAGATTAGGTGCGTCATTCAATTTGACACCATCATGGTCACTCACTCATGAATGCTTATGTTTTCTACAATTTGGCCACGTAGTTTTATCCGGCGTGAGCAATAATTGTGCCAATGAACATGCAAGAGGTAGGCATACGGAAATTTTTTTGAAGTGGGTTATTTGGGATTTGGGTTATTCAGCTTCTTATTATGAATGATGGGCTCCAACATAAAGGCATAATTTTCAGCCAAAGTTAGAAATAGTTTCGGTTCATGCACTTGAGAGAGGTAATTGCTAGAAATGTTTGGTAGAATTATCTGGAGTTATGAACTGCACACTGTAGGTTAGGTGATGGGGACTGCCTCCAGTTTAATGAGCACTCACCACAGCCCGCAGTCTGAAGCAGAAGGAGGGCCAGCAGGGGCTGCAGTCCACACACGGGCAGTACGCCCTGCATCCTGCTGCACCTGGAGACAGAGATGGAGAGAGAGGTAGGGAGTGTGAGTACACAAAGAAAAACTGAAATCAACCGATTGCAATTGTGAGGGTCTTCTAATACACACTGTACACGTGGATTAGTCACTGGTAGTAATTCCTGTTCATGGGATTTTTTCCCCTCCTTTTTCTCAATGAGGGCCTTAAGATAGAGGGTTTTCAGGTCATTCTTCACTTTAATTTACTCTTTCATAATGTGGGTGTGATGAAGTCCTCTGACACACTTTGAGACTTTGATTAAGGGCTTTTAAGGGGCTATACAAATAAGCTTGACACGATGTGACCATCGTGTTTAATCGTTTTAAAGTATAATAAAGAAATATTATCTTTTCACTCCACAATACTTCACAGTAAAGTATTTTCCCTAATGAAATTTAAAGGGCATCGTTTAACTATTGTCATTACCAGTTGATTTCTATTCAGGGTCACAGGGTAGTTAAAGCTTCTCCAGCATACATTTGGGAGAAGGCAGAAGAAAAACCAGACTGACTGTATTAGAATGGCAACTTTCCCAGGGTGTTTCATAGACGCAGATGCTCACTTTTTACTCATGCTCTCGGAAAATCACCTGGCTTGAAGTCGATGCTAAGATGGCGCCAATAGCGCTAAACTCTGAGCCACCATCGTCAAAGTTATTCTGATGATAAAATAGTTCATAAATAGCCCTGACTTAAGTACTGTCATTGTAAAGGTTTGGATATCTCGGGTCGAAAAATTCCATCTACAGTTTGTTTATGTTCCAAATAAAAGCGTGTTTGTCGATATGTGATGTGGGACTAACAGATAATACCGACTCAGCTGTGTCCAGAAAAACAGGGAGAAATACCGTGCATTACAGCAATAGAAATAGCAAGATAAGAGCACCAGAGTTAGAGTTTACATGATGGACCTCTGGTTCCCCTTGTTGCACAGGGCATGCTGAAAACCCAGCTGAGCAGAAAAAGATCAAAGCAATGTCAGTGCTGTCACATTTAACACCAAAAAATATCTTTTAGAGCCAGGTTGGCTTAGCGGTCTATGATTTATCTGCATAGACTAATTTGGATTTTTTTTTTTTTTGTGTAAAGTAATTTGGGTATTTTGTTGTCGCCTCACCCACACTGTCTTTGTTTTCACTTCAATTCTTCAAGGTAAGTGACGTGTTTTGATGTGGGGCATAAAAAATACATTCTGAAATGACTATATCAGTGTAAATCGTGAGGCTGAAATGTTTTCTTTGCCAAAATGCCTTCACAACCTTTCAGTTTTATCTACGTAGCTGAGCTTACAGCTGCCTGGAGCAAGAGAGGAAACAAGAGATGGAAACAGAGACAAACAAGGCTGAGTTAATTTCCTTTCACTTGTGTGTGTGTGTGTGTGTGTGTGTGTGTGTGTGTGGGTGCGCGCACTTATAAATCTGTGAATTGATTTTTGTATATTTGACTATTAGCTACAGTAATATGTGAGTGTCACAAGAGCCAGAGGACAGAGACCAAACGAGGTAGGTCAGTCCCTGCCGTGGGGGCTGAGAAACCCTGAGTGTAAATAATGAATATAGCATCTCCGGAGACATGGCGGGCCGGTCGGGGCCTGAGGGGAGGAGAGTAGTTTGGGGGAGGAGGATTTGGCGGCTGGTAGTGGAGATGCTGGACACAGATAGCCAGTGTCAGTTACAGCAGCGCTGGTCACTCTGAGTCAATCTCAAAAGGTGCAGCCAAGGGCAAAAACGCTGACCTCATACCAAATACCTCTGCTGAGCCATGGCTGAATGGAAGCTGAGGTCTGTGGGTGTTTGGTGTAGATTCACAGTGTTTGTGAAAGATAAACATCACATAACTTCACAAATCATTAAGTCCTTTTCAGGGATGAAGATAAACTACTGTGGGTTAGATTAATACCATAAAATGCTTTTTGATTTTAAAATCAGCTATTGTACATCTTACTTAACTAGACTCCTGCTGAGGTATTGCACTCAAACAGAGAGCCTCTTTTCCGCCACCTTTGGGAAACCTGTCATATGAAGGTTCTTTTGCTGGTTCTTTTATTCTTTTGCTCTGCAAACAGGGATTTTTTTTTATTTTATTTTTTTTACACCTTTCTGAACCCTCCCATGACTTTTTTTGATTTACTTGTGTGTTTTACCTACTTTCTTACAAGCACTTGAAAGCAGCTAGAGAGGCTGCCAACTGCTGCTTGACTCTTACATTACTTTGACAAATGTTAATGAAGAAGCCCCGAGGAAACAAGAAAAATTCTAGCAAAAGTCTCTGCAAGCTGATTTTCAGAGCATGCTAAAATTGACAGAAACTGCTGGCTTTCTCAAACGTAGGAAAAAACACATCCAATAATCTACAAGCCCCAAGTATGGTCTCCTTTGGGTTGTTTTCAAGATACTTCTGTAGAAGTGTATCCAAAGTCTATATTTGGGATATTTTGCTCATTTTTACAACAATACTAAATTTGTAAAACACTTGTGGCTGAAGCCTTTTTAATGTGCTGCTTTGTGGTTGGTGACAAAGGGGAATAAACATGACTGTTTGACAACAGAGCTGGGCTTCTGATAAATGATTCACACTATCAAATTTACGGGGGCAGCCCTAATTAGTTACGAGATGCACAACAGACTGAATATCACACTAGAAAGTAAAATCTGGTTAATTAAAAATCCAGCTAAAGGACAGTTTGGATGTCGTATTGCAGCTTTCATAAATGACCAATTAAAGTGTGCTGACAAAAAGTCTACCTGCTGCTCTGGCTTTTTCCTATTATACAGTCTACAGCTTCACTATTATTTAGATGAGGTGTTCTCTATTTCCTTCCCTTGTCACAGTTTTATAACTGGTTTATACATCTCTCTTCTTTTCCTCTCTCCAGTTCATCAATAGCAGCTACTCCTGTGTGCACTCAGGGTCAGAGCTATGTTTACTGTGGCCATTCTATTATACTGTATGCTCTGTTTTATTTTCTCCACCCATCCTCTCTCTAACACACTCACTCCACTATTGATTGTTCCTTCTCCTTTTTTTTCCCCGAGTGCTTTCTTTTCCATCTTCTCACATTTTACATGTAAGCATTTTCTGTAGCTCACAAATCTACAATGAATTTTAAAGTGCAACAGATGAACAACCTTTTCTTCCTTCTTTATGTGCCATTTCAGGAGCACAGTAGAAGTTCATTTTAAGGCTTTGAACTTTGTATTGCCAGTTCTGTGCCCTTCTTTCCTTCTTTCCCTTTGTGATGCAAGGTTATCTCTTCACTGTATCTCCATACTAGGACTCCTGCAGTTGCAAGAGTTTAAGGACGCAGTTTCATAAGAGTGTGTGTGTGTTTGTGTGTGCGTGTGTACTTTCTTATATTCCAGCGGGGACTTTAACCTGAATATACACTAACTCATGGGGACTCGTGTCACCTTGGGGACAAAAATTGATGTGCCAAAGGGGTAGAGACTGCTTTTTGAGCGTCAAGACTCGGTTTTAGGGTTAGGGTTAGAATTGGGTTTAGGTACGGGTTGGGGTTAGAGGTTTATTTGTGATGGTTGAAGTTAGCATAAGGGGCTAGGGAATGCATTATGTCAATGAGTGTCCCCACGAAGATAGTGAAAGAATTCTGTGTGTGTGTTTATTGTATGCATGCTCAAGCAGGCATGGGACAGGCAACATGCTGCAAGTGTCCTTTCAAAACATCTGCTCACTTGGGTCAGACCTTAAATTACACACCTACATACTACAGAGTCTAAATTCAGCTGCAGACACGACACCCTGTATATCCACAGTTTGCAGCATGAAGGAAGATGCAGGATGAATTTTCCATTACATATATACAGTATGGATGGGGTTTTACATTACAGAGGTTTGACTCAAGTTTATAAATTGATGTCCGATACACTCCACCCACAAGCAGCAATTTGTCCAATCGTAGCTTAGCAACCGTAGCAAGGCATGACACACCCATCAAGGTTTTCACTAGCTGACCTGGTGTAGACGGGGCTATAATAAGAGCGACAGAGTTGGAATGTGGCGCTGGAATGGATTAAACTATTTGTTTGTACAAACGTTAGCATGATAGGTTATCTAGCATACTGACTACTTAGAAACCCAGCATTAATTTTAAAAATTAGCCAATATAAAGTTAACAATAAAGTAAGCCAACTCATAAAGTTAGCAAAGTCATTCATTGACTATATTATTTCCACTTACTATCTTATGTGGAAGCCAAGATGCTGGTATATCAGAGTTTAGATAAAACCCACCTGCTCTGCCCTGCTCTTTATTTTGTTTTAGGAGAGTTTACACATGAGCAACTTTAGCCAAACTTCTTTTAGATATTGTTAATTTGCCAATTTTTTTTTCCTCATCCTCAAATGCTTTTCTCTTGTTAAATTAAAGCATAGAGTTTGAAAATTAAAGCATGAATCGAACCACTGTGTTGTCTCTCCAAGTAGGTTTTTCTATATTAAGCCTCTGAAACATTCAAGAGAAATGTTGGAACGAATAACATTAATTACATTTTTATTATTAATACTGTACTATAATACCAGGGATGACTAGCTCTAACCTGCAATACACAAACAATGTTGCTCCTTATTAGCTGGTAGAGATACTGAATTTTTGACAGGGATATGTAGCTTTAGCCTCAGTCCTCTAGCTATTCATCTTGTAAATAGCCATTATGTGAGTATTTAAGACCACCCTAGAGGCTTCCGGTTTCGAGAAAAATCAGCTGGAAATATAAGAAAGTCAGCTTGGGAATTAGTTTTCAACCAACTCATGGAGTTGTAGCATTAGCATAAGTTTATCCTAGCTGACGACAGTTGTCGTTTCGGTCAACAAAATCCACGGTGGTCAGCTAGAAATGAGAATCCTGATTTTGTGTACTTTCAAAAATTACTAAAAATTTGGAGTGGTAAATTTGCCACTGTTATCAGTATAAAATGTGTATGAGCGGTGCGATAACGGAAAGCTTGACATGCATAGCAACAGTAACCACAGGGGCGGGACTTAGCAAACCTTAATTTTTGTCATAGACTTCAACCCTTTAGTGTTGTTTCATAAACTAACTCCCCAAAACCTACGCTGATGGATCTCCAGCACTCCTGCTGTGTGTAGATCCAGCCAGATCGCAACATGTCAGACAAGTGCTCTTTTCCCTATCCAGCCTGTCACAGATACTGTAGCTATGACAGACCAGGAGATAGACAGCTAGACGGACAAAAAGACAGACACATTCTGAAGAAAAATACAGAGCCAAGATGTCGCACTTTGTTTTCTGTCCCAGTCGAAGACCTTTACAGGGCCAACCTCAGCCTTACATGGAGAAGTCTGGTCCAAGCCATCTGTCGTTCCATCCTAATCTCACTTTCTACATTATTCTGCCAATCTATATTTGGATAAATTTAGCTGCCACTCTTTGTCTGCCACCGTCTGTATCCATGACTCACATTTTTGAATGTGTTTGTTCTCCCCCTTCTTTTCTTTTGTTTGCTTGTCTCAAATTGTTCTGCCACCCTTTGCTTCACCATGGTGCATTATTAAGAGGGCTCATTAATCAATCAGGCTGCCTGTCTGTCACTCCATCTCCGCACAATGCTGTTGTTCCTGCAGCACACATGCACACACACATGCATACACACAATAGCGCTGATTTCAAGTTAGCCCTATCAGTGTCTATCTATAAGTTCCTTAGAGTGAAAAAGGAAGTTACCCTTCGAGTGACAAAAGACTGTTTTCCTTCCAGGAGGATATTACCAAGGTTTTAGCAAGCAACCTGTCACACTGTGTCATACATAAATGGCTTTAATGCTTCACATTTTCTGCACAAACGGGGCCGTTCTGTGTTTGCACCTGTCTTACAGCATGCATCATCCTCAGGGTGGTTTCTTTTGTTCCTTTGGAGTTACAGTATAAAAGCACCTAAATGAAAACAATGGCCGAGTGGTTAGCTAAAATCCAACTTATAAAACGTGTACTAGGTGACACAGCAGCACATCACTTCTTCCGGAAAAAAAAAAAAAAAAAGAAACACGCTGTGCAGAGGACAATACAGATAAGTCACTTAAAACTCACTGACCTGTTAAGTTACCATTCATATAGAGAGAGGAAGAAAGACGGAGGGATGTTAAGAGAAAAACTGGAAAAGAAAGAGGAAGTAAGGCAAAGACAGTGTGAAAGAGAGGCAGATGAGTGGATAGGGGGTGGTGAGGGACTGGAACCTTATGCAACCATAAATTTCCCCTGATGCTTTGCTAGGCCTGTGTTGTATACGCTGACACTTGGAAGGAAATGGGAGCTGGTGGACCAGTGTTGGGAAATATGTCAGGGTTTCCAAAAAAGAAGAAACTACCATACAATTCAGAGCCCACCATATGGGCTTAGACACATAGCGCATGCCAGAGACAGTTTCATTCCATCACACACACACACGCACCCACATACACACACACACACACACACACACACACACACACACACTCACACACGCACCCACACACACATACACTCAGTGCACTCAGACAATAACATTTTCCTTACGGCCTGAGAGGCTGAAGAAGACGCAGGTTATGAGGAAGGAGAATTTGAAACAGCTCTGCATTATAATGAAGTCTGTGATATTATGAACATTGAATATTAAATGTACAAAATACCTATGGGAATGCAAATGTACCTGTGCACTTGGAGTGTGAATGAAGTGTGAATGACATGAACAGATGCTTGTGTGAGTGCTGAGACACAAACTCAGACCCACATGTGCATGCGCATGATATAGACTCATTAGTGCATACATCTGTGCATACATGCATATCTCAACTCGAGAAACACTTGAACCCTCTTCGTAGATGGGTTGTACTGTCATTACACCTTACGGCGTTTTCATTGCATAGGATTTTGGTTCTATTCTATTGTTATTGTGTCATTATTTCTTATTGTTGACTTTTTCTTTGTTAAACTGCAATTGATGCATTTTATTTCATGTAAAGTACTCTGTAATTGTCATTTTGAAAGGAGCTATACAAACGCAGATTATTATTAACAAGCTGTTGTACGTGAATGAGGAGCTCCTCATGCTCACATGAAAAGGTGCAGTTAATCAGGAGCTGGGCAAAGAGGGACGGGGTGATGAAAGGAAGGAAGGAAGAGGGAATAAAAGCAAGGATGAGACTGTGCTTGTTCTAGCGTTATCACTGTGGAGCTGAAAAGTGCTGTCAATTACAGAGTGTTGTACTGCACAGTGTGCACATACTCAAACCCATACAAAGTGCAGTATGTGCTTTTATTACGTGCTTATGGTGGACTTAAAGTGTGTATTTATTTTCTTTTCTGCTATAATTCCTCAATTTTAAATAAACTTGATGGTCCAAAAGTCAAAGGAGAGCTAAAAAAGAGAGAGAGGTTCTGTAGCACACAACGCTGACCAGGCTCTACCGCACAAAGCTGGGGTGACATTGCTTAGCACCCTGATGGTGCAGAGTGGGAATAAGCTTCAGGGCTGCCCAGAACTATATAGAAACCTATTACTTACAGCTGAAAGACACCCAGGTCTCCATTATTCATACGAGGCAGCTGCCCACCAGCCAACAGCCAACAAAACCAGGTACCCCGTTAAGGAGTCGGCCGGAGGCAGACTATCACCCATTTGTTTTGTTAAAAACGTACTGCCTTGCTCTTTGTGGTCAGAAAAAGACATGTGGAAAAAAAAAAGAGCAAGAGTGAGAACTAGAAAGCAAAAGAATGGAAAAGATATGGAGAAAGAGCAAGATGCTGTATTGAGACAAAAAAACTGGAGGGGGAAAGGTACAGGGACAGAGAGAGAGAGATTCTCCTGAAAAATGAGGTTACAGAAAGCTTTTTACGTGCAGGAAAGGTGGCCAGGCAATTTTCAAATGTCTGAGACTTCTCATTTGCCGAGCTGCAAAGCCGCTTTATACGGTAGCAAATGTTAAACTTGTTCTGGGCACATCAAGGTCCCCTTGGCTGCCTGCTTGTCTTCGCCTGGAATATAAATGCAGCTTGAGACGAGGTTACAGGGAAAAAACAGTTTAGACACCGTGCACACGAGAGTTTAAAAACGCAGAGTGGCGAATACCGTTGGGATTCATGCGGACAAAGAACTGTCTTAGTCTACGCATTTTTTTTGTGAGTGTGGATAAAGGAAAAATATCTGAATGCACGCAATTCTTTAATCTATAAAATGTCAAAAAAAATGCAAATGAGCAATGTAATGAGCAAAAATGCTCAGCACAGGATCCCAGAGTCCGAGGTGAAATCTTCGACAAATCCATAGTTATTTAATTTACAATCATGTAAAACAGAAAAGCAGAAAATTGTAACATTTTCTAAGTTGGTACCAGTTGGAACCAGAGAATGTTTGTGGATATTTTTGTTTAAAATTTGCCGTCTATTAATTTTCTGTCAATTCTCAAATCAATTAAATGCTCTTAAATCTTTTTCGCACAACAACATTTAAATCACTTTTTTAAGTGACCCTTGTTTTCTAAATAAAAAAAAAGCAGGATTTGTCGAAGAAAAAATACAATGCAGGATTTTAATTACGATGCTATAAAAATCATATACACTTAAATAAAATGAAAGTAAACAAAGATGGTAACCAAATATTGGCAAGTCTAGCTCACACATGGGTGTTTAAACTGAACCGACACAATTCCAGGAGGTGTGACAGTTCTAAGATGTATTGCTACTGTCTCTGTCGTGTTTGTTTCTTTATCAATATTTTTCACACACAATGTAGCATGATTATACAGTATTACATAATAATCCCTTCTTGTTTTTATGTCTGTATGGTTACTAATTGTATCCTGAAGGCCTTTTGCAGTTAGGCTCCCCCAGTCAGGGCGACCACTCCTGGACTTCACTGACCAGCCATGTATGACCCACATCCTTCTCGCACAGACCCCACCCATCACCAAACACACAGTCTTTACTGTATACTTTGTATGCAGCTCTATGTGGTTTCTGGTGAAAGGATGTTATCAGTTTATTACAGCAGGGTTTGGGAGCGGGACATATTTCACTGGGACGGCGGCCAGGTTTTTCCTCTCTACTCCTCTCTCACTCTCTTATTCTCTCTTCCAGACATTGTTTCTTTTCTTCGTCGCTCCACTCCAACCTGTGTGTCTCTGTATTCCCACTCTCTCTCTCACACTTTGCTTTAGGCTCTCTCTCTGTCTCTCTCTCTGTCTCTCTCTCTCTCTCTCTGTGTTTTTTTGTCCGTCGGCAGGATCCAGGGACATATGGGATTCAGTAAATCTTCGCTGTTGACTGCAGGCTGTAAAGACTCCTCAGTTAATCAAAGTCGGTGGTGCAGGGATACTGAATCATGTTGGGGCAAAGGCCTGGGAATCGGTCAGTAAACCTGCCCTATCAACTCTGCACCAGATCCCCCATCAGAATAAATACAGCGTCAGCCTATAGATCAGCGGGGTTGTATCAAATGTAGTTATATGAGCTGGCTTGAGCTTGGCTCTTGACTGGGAGCCATGTAGGTGTGTAGTTTTTTGTGGAGTACAGAGAAGGGTGAAGCGATGAATAAATACTAGGGTTTATTGTCTTGTAGTGGTATTAAACCATGATGATATCGACTTTTTAAAATCAAAAATTTGGATCTTGGAAATGTGAACTGGAATTACATTTTTCCCTGAACACATGAAGGATGATTCATGGTGGACCAATGAACCTTGACCAGAAAGGTAACATCTATTACAACCATCTCTGCTGTTCATGTCAACTCACAAAGCCATCTAATAGGAATATACTATGCATGAGCTAAAAACAGTGAATACTCCATCCTCTTCCCCGCCACATTCCCTCCCTTTCTTCATTCCTCCACCTCCCTCAACATACCATCCAGCCACACTGAGAGACGAGACTAATTAACAGAGGGATGAGAGCTGCCTGTCATTTAGGGAACTCATCTAATCATCCCCTGTATTTTCCCAAGGAAGTTGAAAAGCAGCCTGGAAGACGAGGGAGGAGGGAGGGAGGGAGTGAAGGGTCGAAAAAAAGAAGGGAGAGATGGATGGTGTGAGGAAAATTAGAGAGAAATGTATTCTGAGATTAAACCAAGTCAGTGTGCGTGTCTTTTTCCTCTCCCGCCCAATATCTTTGCTTTTCCAGTCCAAATTCCATCCGATCCACTTTTATATTGCTCTTTATATCATCTCATAAACAGACTAAACACTGGGAAGCATTCGCCTGTGGCCTCTATGTCCTCAACACACACACACACACAGACTGGCCAATGATTCAACACACCTGCCCCAAGGTAGCCACAAAATGTGGAGGCATTTTGTGGTTGAGAAAAAAAAAAATCATGTTTGGTTAACACAATTATGTGTGTTAAATTCAAATAAAGCGTCTACAGTCATGCTAGCAGCTCTGTGAGGCTTCACTTAGGTACAGCAGTGCTTTGAGCTTAATGCTAATGTCAGCATGCTAACATGTTTATAATGAGCATGCTCACATTATGATGTTTAGCAGATATAATGTTTACTATGCTCGCCATCTTAGTTTAGCGTGTTAGCATACTCTGTAGCACACATACACATTAGAGACTTCTGCTGGCCAAGCTGGCTGACCTCCTGTTGGTGCCGCGCATGATGAATGGGATAAAATAATTGAATTATACAACTCTTTTTGACTTTCCAGATGTTAATGGACCAAATGGATCAAATTCTCATAGTTAAAAGTCATTTCTGAGGGTTTGTGACACTCATAAATGTATTCACTGTTTTACAGCCAATTCATTTCCAATGATTGTTTGTGGGGAAAAACGCCTTATGGGGCAATGTGCATCACGTGACAAATGTGTAAGTCGCAGTAACCCAGTTTGGCCAGTACGCCAAAATCAGTTCACAGCCCAGCGCTGTATCTAGGGGCTTAGTCCATACTGAGATATTTTAATTTCAACCACAAGCCTGTGGCCAACCTAATGGTAGCACTGAGGAAGTCAGAGGATCAAAGTTAGTAGGATTCATCATCTTCGGACCTTGAACGTCTGCACAAGATTTCATGGCTTTATGTCAGCTTGTACAAGAGTGGTGGACCGACTGACATTGCCCCCATAGAGCTACACCACTAGCATGGCTATTATATTATATTATATTTGGTTAAAACAATTACACATTAAATTCAATCAAGGACAGTAAAGTCAAGACAGCGAAATACAGAAGGCTGAAAGAAAATGTAAGAATGTGTGTTTAAGAATACACCCACCACTTCTGAATATTTCACGAGGAGTGTCTGGAAATAATGAATGAATATACTCATTCATTGCAGTAGCATACTAGCGACAGTATTCATCTAATTTAAACTTTTCCTTTTGCTTTATAAAAAAAGAGTTTCTTAATACTGAGGTTTTGAAAGAAATGAGAAGCGTGACATTAATCGAACTTTAAAAAGGTAATGTAAATTCTTGACAGATGTTAAAAAGAATTTTCCCTCCAATTTTCATTCATGAATTATCTAGAGTGATTACATTGACAGCAAAAGTACACCATGATTCTACACCTCTGTTTTAAAATCTATTATCTCTACTACACAGTTCATATTGCTTGATCCTATTTTATATGGAATAAATGAGTGACTCGTTGGAAAATTGTGACTGAAGGATTTTAGCAGTGGAAAGATGAAGTGGAGGTAATCTCAGTGTGTAAATGGAGCCAAGGTGGAGAGTAGAAGTAAGAAGACTGATTGAACAGTTAGAGAGGCTGACAGGCACCTGAAAAGAGACAAAAGTGAAAGTGAAATTATTGATTAGACATTGAATTGTTCAGCACTGACAAAATCTAACAGATTGTTGATATAAGGGAATGGCATGGAAAGAAACTGGAATTTGGAGAAAAATATGCCAGAAAGGAGGTTTCAAAAACTGATGACAGACAAGAGCCAAGATGTCAAAAAGAGTGTCAAAGTAAAATGAATAAATTGAGCAGAAATTGGAATTGGAACATAAAGTGGCCAGAGAAAAGAAAACTTGATTTTGGCAGGGGGGGAGATGGAGACAGTGTGAGAAAAGAAACTGTGTGAAGGAGAACGACATTGTGCTGTGATAACCATGTGGGGAAAAAGAATCGAAGGGTGAGAATGAAAGAGGAAGAAATCTTACGTTCAAAGTGCCAACTAAAGAAACACCTGGGGGTAAAAGGGAGGGTGAACAGTAAGCAAGAATGCTGATGGTGGCAGCAGCTTCGTTGTGCTCTGTACTTATTAAACAATCACTCTTACAATGGCTAATGAGTCACAAAAGTCTGCAGATGTTTCCACTGTCTTCTTAGGACTGGCAAAGCAACAAGAGTGCTGTTAAAGTGTAAATAAGGAGAGTGAGGAAGGTGTGAGATGCTGGTGAGAGAGCAGTCATGGGGGATGCAAAGAAGAGGAACGAGTGCGGGGAGAGTTAACACACCTTGGTGAAAAAGATGATAACAGGAGAGACTGAGGAAAGGAAAGGTTGATAGAGAGTGAGAGAGATTGGCAAGGGTTTGATGGTACAACTTGGCTATTTCCAGCTTTATTGCTGAGCGTCACGGTCCGGGTTCAGTCTGAGTATGATTCCCTGGTTTGAGAAAGAGATAGTCTGGGATCCCCTTGATATATCGATTCTCCGGCACACCCAATTTCGGAGAGTCAGAATTGATGAGACCTGCCCAAAGACCAAGGTTTATTTACTTATTTATCTCTGATGATTGCTCCGGCCCTATCTGTCTGAAAACACGGGGCTACCTGCTGGGGCCCCAGCAGTTCGCGATGTCTAGGTGTGACAACTAATTTGAGGGAATGTGTGTGCATGTGAGAGAGTGAGATACTGAGCATGCAGCAGGCCACCCACATTGTGCACACGCTCCATAAATCAAGACAAGGCAGGCAACACAAACGGACATTTTACAGAGGGGGGTGGTTTCATTTGAGTTGCACTTGATTGTTAGTTTTAAGTTGTTTCTGCAGTGTCATTATGAGTCAGTCAGCCTGCCACCAGAGGGATCAATTTAAAAAAAGCTATGTACTTTACTCCCTGCTGCAAAGTTTACGCTCCTTGAATCACACCCTGTCATTTTAGTTCTTAATTGACAATGAAAATATCCAGAAGCTTCTTTTCACTTTGACACTGTATTATGAGTTAGGATCGTTACTCTTTAAAGGAATTGTTTGACATTTTGGGAAACATGTTTATTTGCTTTCTGGCAGGGACTTACACAGTTTGAGAAGATAAACACTACTCTCATATTTGTAAATATAAAGCTACATCCAGCAGCTGCCTAGCTTAGCTTAGTATAAAGACTTGATACAGGGAAAAACAGCTAGGCTGTCTTGGTCCAACGTTTATAAATATGCATACCAGCTCCTCTAAAGATACCTAATTATCATGTTTTATCTCATTTATTTAAAGGGGCGTTTTCTTGCTGGGAGCGGGTGGTGCTGTTGACGTCACTCGCCAAGAGCTTCAGCTATCGTTGCGTTTACAATACAAGAGGTTATAATGCGCCCTCTGCGCAGCATTATTTCTTCAGGGCAGACAGGATGCTACAGTGACTCGCTATCAGAAAGTGATGAGACGGGCCAGCTGGCCCGGGGCTAGCTGGTTAGCATGCTAACTTCAGCAGAAGAAAAGAAGTGATGGAAAGAGGAGCAAAAGAATTAATGTTTGCGTTGCTTCCCAGCGCTGGAGACAGCTCTTGGCGAGTAAAGGAATGAAATGTGATGCTGACCTCCTAACATTTCTTCTAGACTGGTAAGTAAAAAGCTGTTAATGCTATCGACTATCGACTTTGTAGCGATAGCAAAACTTACATATACCTCCTTTAATTTTTATTAAAACTGAAGTGTTAAAAATTACAATTTGTAATTTTACAGCAGGTTATATGCCAGATGATTTCTCAGTTGGGAACTGTTTGGTTTTTGTAAAGATTAAATGTGATAATGTGCTAATTAGTGAGTGTTGAAGGTGCTGGTAGTTGGATTTTATTACTGTTGGACAGAGCCAGGCTAGGTGTTTTGCCCTGTTTCCAGTCTTTATGCTAAGCCAAGCTCATTGAGTCCTGGCTGTAGCCCTATATTTAACATTCGAACTATTCCTTTAAGCTTCTGCCTTTATCTGTTGACTAGAAAGGCTCCCCCTCAATGAAATCCCTCATATCTCACAGCCAGACAGTGTGTTTCCCTGTGACTTCTTATCTCCCTCTCAGCCTTTCCAATCCTCCCCTCCCCTCGTCACCGCCCCAAACTTGTAAGCTACGCAGACTGCCTGATAATTGGATTTCAACAGACAGTTCAAACAACGGCATAAAATAATTAGTGGGAAAACTCAGAGGCAACCTCAGGCACGGCGATCATCGCTCTGGCCTGGCTGGTCTCTCTGGGAGTGCAACAGGAAAATGCATGATATCAGTTTTATACAGTTTGAAGCCTGTCGTGCACCTGCACGTGCACACGGCTGTGACGATGTGTGATGTGACGAACCATTGGATGAGTGTTTGGGTGAGTGAGTTGGAACGTGTTCATGAATCTGCATTCAATTTGTGTTTGCTTTCTGATGTGGTCTAATGTGTGTGTGTGTGTGTGTGTGTGTGTGTGTGTGTGTGTGTGTGTGTGTGTGTGTGTGTGTGTGTGTGTGTGTGTGTGTGTGTGTCTGTTTGTGTGTGTGTGTGTGTGTGTGTGTGTGTGTGTGTGTGTGTGTGTGTGTGTGTGTAGGAAGTGATGAGAAGCCCTTCAAGTGTGAACCAGATGTAGCAGAGCTTCGATACACCCCCCGTTCCCTCATCCCTTGAGACAGGAACAAAGAGGCCAGACTACATCAGGCAGGCCTTTGATCAGCTCAGCTCTATCGTGTTCCTATCAGTAATTGACAGTCCTCGGATCCCGGATGCTTCCTCTGCAATGTGCACACATGAAAAGCTTTAATGTACTCCAATATATCATATGGCCTTTGTATTTCATGTATACAACAGCCAATTGCTCGCAGTATGTCCCTGTGGCTGGCTGTAAAGGTTTTCCAATGCACTATAGAATCTGTGTTTTATAAATGTAAACTACATTGTAATTTAAGTTGTTTTCCACTTTACTTTCTGTACTAGAGCGTTAAACAAATCTCCCATGTGGCCTTATCCACCTGAGGTAATGTAATGAAACAGATTAGTGTCTTCAGACCAACACTTGACCAAGGAAAATTAGAGCTGGCCATAAAGTGCTTATTCATTTCCGCTGAATCCCCCTTCAGAAGAAAAGTCAAGAAAAAAAATTAAGATGCTCCAGCCTGAATATAAAGTTGTAAATTTAGTTTCTACTGCGGCTTTATTGGAAGCAAATTAACCTGCTTTACAGTGGAGAACAGTGTTACCAGCCTGTAAATTTGATCACATTTATATTTCGCACTGCACAAAAGAAGAAGATTTTACATTCTTACTCTGTGAGTTGACCAAATAATTTCAGTATTGCAGAGCTAAAGCAGTTCGCTCAGAAATACTGTTTCTTGATGATAAGTCAACAGTGTTGGTGTGTTTTCCCAATATAATGCCACACCATATGAACACACACGCTCACAGGTCCCAGAGAGAAGTGCACAGTGTTGAGTTCCTAATTTATAACAATATAAACCAAACAAATAAAAAAGAGGTTTAACCCATTTTTAATAGTTTTTTGACAAGCTGCCATTTCTACAATTGACTTGCTCTTCTAATCTTGTTGGATAATAGCTTAATAGTTCTTATTGTTGTTTCATTGGTGCTGTAGATCAGAGCTATGAGCCCATCATATATCAAGTGATTTGAACCAACTAGCTCATGGCAGCATGAATCTTTCTGAAGGCTGGTGATTATTCATGACAGTGGCAACACAGAGCAGCTACCTTCAACCACACTGCAGGTAAATCCTGGTGCCGCAACAAAGGCGATGGCAAGGAAGTGCTCCTTAATTCCTTTTTGCTGGGAATTAATCAGCGCTGTTTCTAATTCTCACCCTACCGATGTTAACACATTTCCCGTGTGATACTCTAAATAAGAGATTAGACGCCAAATGCGCATGCATACACAAACACATACACACACACACACACACACACACACACACACAATTGAACTGATGACAAATGAGGACGAAAAAGCTCATTTGAATATCAGAGAGAAAGAGTGTCGGTGTGCCAGAGTAACCTCCTCCAGCCTGTGCAGTAATTACTAAGCACTGAAACACAAGAGGAAACACAGGGTTTATGAAGCTTAAGAGAAGGCACATTTAAAGATGAAAAGAGCAGGTGAAGGAGCGGAAGAAGCTTTGTGAAAGAAAGGAAGGAAGAATAGTAGAAAACAAAAGAAGACAAGGCTAAGTAGACTTAGGAAGGAGTACGAGAAAAAAAGATTAAAAAGTTGGAGATGATTTAGGAAGAGAGGCAGCCTGTAAAGTTAACAACATATTTCTCCTCTTTATCGAGGTAGCCTGATGGGACAGAGATGCACGGCAGTTTCCTCGGACCATCTATTACATGAAAACCCACTTGTGCACAACAGCTTTAGACGAAGAGCCTAGGAACAGCCGATTTCTCAGGATGACACCCTACTTATTGGTTGTTTAAAATTGCCTTGCCCCCTCCCACCTGTTCGTTCTGCTTTTCTTCATCTAAATATCTTCTGAAGCATTATCTTTAAATGTTCTTTATTTTGTTTTGTATTCCTGTTTCTCGTCATTCCTACTCTTAATGTAATTTTTTCTCTGCTTGCCCACAACTCAACGTCGTCTTTCTACAAGCCTTCATACTTAAACACCAAAATAGATTGTATGGCATTTTCATGTAAAATGAACTAAATGAGCATTTATGATCTGACGCTCCTGTCGGATCATAAAATGCCAGCAGGATGGCGTACCATTTTAATGACACATATGCCCAATACAAAACCAATCATAGGAGCGTTCTCTGATTTGACACCTCTATGTTTAAGTTTAGGTTAAGTTAAGCGACTATACCTGCTTGGTTAAGGTTAGGTCATGGTTAAAAAAAACTAGGAGTCCATGGGAGCAGCTCTAGCAAGGAAGTATAGGTGAGTCAGATAGCAATTTCATTAGTTTGTTTGTTTATAAACCAAAGCGGTAGACAAATTGAAGTTCTGACCTGTTGATGGCACTAGATGAAAAATTAAGGGATCACCAAAGGAATTATGATTCATCCTGTAGGGAACATAGATGTCTGCATCAAATTTCGGGGAAGTCTATCTAACAGTTGTTGAGCCATTTCATTCAAAACCACACGTGAACATCATAGTGGCACCAGAGGAAAGGTCAGGAAAACACCAAAGTTATTACGATTCATCCTCTGGAGACTTGAATGTCACCAAATTCTTTGACAGTCCATCTAACATGGAGAGATGTTTCATTGGATAAATGAAACATTTGACCTACTGGTGGTGCTAGATAACTAAAATCAGGCAATCGACAAAGTCAGTAAATTCATCCTCCAGATATTTCAGTCTGGACCAAAGTGATTAACAAAATGAAAGACCAACCAACAATCGCTACCCACTGAGATATGATGCTAGTGTGGCTAAAAAACAATTTGCCTAAGGTCATGCAAGATGGTAGTCTTGATTGAAAGAGTCAAAGGTTGACTGTTGGTAGGAGACGAGATGTAAACTCTCTAGTGTCAAAGTTAAACACTTTGTACACTTAACAATTCACCACAACCTCCTCAAGATGTTTTGTGGCACTTAAACAACATCGTGTTATGTCTGCCTGAGAGAGGAAGGTCGTTACTTGCGCGACCAAAAGTGATCATTGGTCAAATGTCAATGTAGATGTTTGTTAATGTTTTCTGGTGATGACAGCCTTTCCTCATTATACATAATGGTAAAATTATATTTGACATCACATGTCTACCCGGCATTACACTTTTTCCTTTGACCTGCACAAACAGATGTCATATATTAAGACTGGGACTCAAGGAATGTTTTATATTAATGGCATTACTGTGAAAATCTTTTTGCATATTAACAGTTACATTACCTTCAAGTATGACATTTTATCTATTATATCTGCTTCATATGTGGTTCTGCAAGTTTTAGCTGTTCTTTCATTTACCTTCATCATTTCTCTCATTCACATATTTTTCTCTCTATCTTTCTTTTCTCTCTCACTCTCTATCCAATTTCCTGCCGTTCCTCCCTCTCTGTAAGAGCACTGATGAGGTTCTTGACAGAAGTAGACCCAGTGACGGTCTCACTCCAGGGGCCTGTCAGAGTTTCCCCTCAAAGGCCACACACTCACATACACAGAATCCCATACCTCCATACTACAGTCAGAATGAGCTGCATGATGAACCGATATTGCTTTCTTACAGTAACATGACTTATTTCGTGAGCATATTTAAATCTGATTCATTGTTAGTTCTATGTACTGCTTAAAACGACACAGTCAATACTTTCTTACCCCCCCCCCCTTTCCCTCTCCTTCTCTTTGTGACTCAGAGGACCTGCAGGTGTCAACTCTCGGTTCCCACTCAACACTTAATGACTAAATTGGAGCAATTAATTACCCTGATCGGTGACGTTAACCTCCACCCCTTCCACCTGGACTCTTGGCAGTGCAAACAAACCAGCTGAT